>NC_045450.1:31430415-31444543 GCF_002776525.5 Piliocolobus tephrosceles | reverse complement strand
AAGATTTGTAAGTTTAATAAAATTTTCCTTTTTTTTTTCTTTTTTTCACAGACTCTCGCTCTGTCACCCAGGCTGGAGTGCAGTGGTGCAATCTCAGCTCTTTGCAACCTCTGCCTCCTGGGTTCAAGCAGTTCTCGTGCCTCCACCTCCTGAGTAGCTGGTATTATAGGTGCCCAGCACCACACCCAGCTAATTTTTGTGTTTTTAGTAGAGATGGGGTTTCACCATGTTGACCTGGCTGGTCTTAAAACTCCTGACTTCAAGTGATCTGCCTGCCACAGCCTCCCAAAGTGCTGGGAGTACAGGGATGAGCTACAGCACTGGGGCCAATTTTGCTTGTTTTAAAGGGTTGTTTGGGTTTTTTTGATAGTCAGTAGATGTTCAAACTAGGAATTGTATCCCCATCTTTCTTTTTTCATAATTACTTAGGTAATTGATGAGAGTAGCAGAAGCTCCTCAAAGCAATTTTATTAAATTGTGTTTAGCTGGGCGTGGTGGTGCACGCCTGTAATCCCAGCTACTGGGGAGGCTGAGGCAGGAGAATCGCTTGAACCCGGGAGGCGGAGGTTGCAGTGAGTCGAGATCTCGCCACTGCACTCCAGCCTGGGCAACAGAGTGAGATTCCATCTCAAAAAAATAAAATAAATTGTCTTTCATTTTTTGTGGTACGTGCTTGATCATGAATTTATACATATTCTTTTGTAGGTAACAATTCAGGTTTTAAACCAGCTTATCCAAAAGATTCGAGAAGACCTCCCGAATCTGGAATCCAGTGAAGAAACAGAGCAGATTAACAAACATTTTCATAACACACTGGAGCATTTGCGCTTGCGGCGGGAATCACCAGAATCCGAGGGGCCAATTTATGAAGGTCTCATCCTTTAAAAAGGAAACAGCTCACCATACTCCTTTCCATGTACATCCAGTGAGGGTTTTATTATGCTAGGTTTTCCTTCCATAGATTGTGCCTTTCAGAAATGCTGAGGTAGGTTTCCCGTTTCTTACCTGTGATGTGTTTTACCCAGCACCTCCGGACACTCACCTTCAGGACCTTAATAAAATTATTCACTTGGTAAGTGTTCAAGTCTGTCTGATCACCCCAAGTAGCATGACTGATCTGCTATTTAAAATTCCTGTGATCTGTAAAAAAAAAAAAAAAAAAAAAACCCACAAGCACTTATCTTGGCTACTAATGAAGCTCTCCTTTTTTTTTTGTTTGTTTGTTTCATTGTTGATCGTGTATTTTCTTCATTACTGGGGAGTACTAACCCAAAAGTGTCTGTCTCTTTTGTTCTTTAGTCCAATTTGAGATTAATTTAGAAGAAAGGAATACTGTATGTGAAATTCAGCTTGGGCTTTTCCCTAAATTGCAAGATAAGGCCATGTGTAAGATTTTCCCTAAAACTAGAATATATTAATGCATGTTTGAGAATTTTAAAGCACCATGGTCAAAATGAGAAGTTATATTTTGCATATTTGGACTCAGCCATCCATTAAGAACCTGTGTTGTCCTCTGGACATATTTATCAATATAATTCGGTTTTAAATAGTATAAAAGAAAATTTGTGATCTATATAATTTATGTATCACCTTCATTGTAAATTTAGCAGGAAATGCATCACAATTATGATTTTTTTTTTTTTTTTTTTTTGCACCAGTGAAACAATAAAGTTGCTATTAACAATTTTGGAGCTTTTTTTCCCCTTTCATACTATCTTTAATTGATCAAAAGAACTAATAGAATGGCTATAGAGTTTAATAGTCATTCTCATATATTCACAGAGCTCACTTAACTCTAGTTTTAAGCACTTGTTGAACAAGGCAGCATCTACTCTTTTAGTCATTTATACCCCTTTTCTTTCCTCAACTTTACCCTGCTTTTCCCAAGGCATGATGAATTCACATAAATCCCCCAAAGGCTCACCAGCGATACTAGTTACCTACTATATAATAAACCATCCCAAAACTTAGTGTCTTAAAACAGCAAATATTTATCTCACAGGTCTCTGGATCAGGAATTTGGGAGCAGCTTAGCTGGTGGTTCTGGCGAAGAGTATAAGGCAAAGAGTATAAGGTTGCAAGCAAGATACTGGTTGGGGCTGCAGTCATCTGACACTTTGACTGGGGCTGACTTCTCTGCTCACTGACCTGGCTGTTAGGCAGAGGCCCCAGTTCCTCTCCTTGAGGGCCCTTCCACAGAGTGTCCTCACAGCACGGTGGCTGGCTTTCCCCTGAGTACGAAAGCAAGAAGGAAACCACAGTGCCTTTCAATGGCCTCCCTGTGGAAGTGACACTCTCAGTTTTGCCTTATTCTGTTAGTGGGAAGTCACTAAGTCTAGCCTATATTCAAGGGTAAAGAGAATTAAGCTCCACCTCTTAAAGGTGAGAATAAAGGGAGAATTTATAGACATTTTCAAATGACTACATCACTTAACCCCTCACCATTTGCCCTCCCATTGCTAGCACTTGATGACTAGCCCTTGCTGGGGTTTACGTGAACAGGTGTTTCCCAAAGTTATAAAATTAGTATCACTAAAATGTATCAAATCTTAAGCCATTCTGTGGTATGTCATAGTCTAGCAAACCCTTTCTGTTCTTTGCAGGTGTTAGTTTACCCTGTATAAACCTGATTATGGCTTGACATATCCATATGATTTACATGTTTTGTGAAATACAGCTGGAATAGTAGAAAAGACATGAGAATACTTGAATTTGAACTGAATTGGAGAGGTTGGTTTGCAGGTAAAATAATGTCAGTACAGTGTATAAATTATCTCTTATTTTCTGGGTTGAGGTAAACCCAATTTTAAAAATAATAAATAAACCAACAAAAAAAGTAAATAAAAGTGAAAGCAAAGCGCTGCTGGTATCCTTAACTTACAGACTTTTTTGTTGTTGAACAAAAACTGAGTACCAGATATAGTAAGGCACTGAGTCTAAAGGTGAAGAAGATCATAGTCCCTAGCTTCAAGAATGTTAGTCTGCTGTGAAGACAGACCTGTAGTTACAGAAGATGGTAAGGGTGTGCCCAGGAGAGCAGTGAAGAAGAGCTTTAAGGGATTGGAGATGGGCAAGTTCTGCAGAGGGTTGTGTGAATTCTCATGGAACATCAAGTTCAATAGCCTATTTAGCCTTCTGAGGCCAGTGTTTTGGCCTGCAGTTCCAGGCTACTCAGATAGACCCATGGACTGAAGCAATTTGTACTCTTGGCTGTCTGTAGTGAAATAGCTATTTAAAAATTGACTTGGCATTTAAAACCTTTTATAGCAATTTGACAGAGTAATTTTATGTCTATCGGATGTAATAAATATTTGGCTTTGTGTTTTGTGTGTCTGCTATTCCCTGTTCTCCTTTTTTAGTAATTTTTATTGTATCTTACAAAAAAGTACCTGTCCTTAAATGGGGTGTGGTGGGGAATCCCTCACAGGTGGATGGAAATGCTGAACCAGGGCTAGGGATAGCTCAGGAGGACACATCTAGGACGATGCTGTGACTGGATGAGAGATGCCTGCTGTGTTAGACTTTCCTACTCTCCCGTTCCTGTCTCCATGCAGGAAACTAGTGATTCTTAGAGTCCAGATGATCCCTTCTTTGCCTAGAAATCCATGTGCCTGACTCATCCTCAAGCCTGAGATTGGTGGTCATCAGGTTAATGAGCTGTGAAAACACCCTGTCCATTAACAGCCCTTGCTGATACACACAGCTCAGAGAGAGGCGTTTGAGTTGATCAGGCATCAGAGCGCCTAGGAGAATGATGATGACTTGTAGTGTACAGTTCATGTGCAACTCTCAGAGCCATTGAGAAATGTGACAGACCTCAAGGAATAAATGCACCACCACAGGCACTGAGGGGATTTAAACACAAAGTCTAGGTTCCAGAGAGACCTGTTACATTTGCTCTCTCATTCAGAGACCTCAAGGTAATAAGCTCAAGCAGAAAGGATTTCCCAACAGAATTGTGTTTGACAATGGGAATCTAGACTGCATATTGTAAATGAAAGGTAGAGAAATCTGTGCGGGAGACCTTCCTGTTTGCTGGGGTTGGTCCTATGGAGATGCTGGGGGTATGGACAACAGACACTGATTCAGGTGCCAGTATCTACACATTTGCCGCACACTTGAATTCCCAAGAGTAGTGACTTGCCTTAGGTTTGATTAAAGTCAAATGTTTCCTGGCTTGTGGTAATGCAAAACAGTTCATTTGGGATGGTCTTGTATTGCTGATTACTCCCATAGGGCACCCTGCATTGTCCAACAAAATGGTCCATGCTTCCAAAATCTTTGGAGATGGACTGTATATTTTATTTTTTTGAGACAGAGTCTTGCATTCATCCAAGCAGGAGGGCAGTGGCATGATCTTGGCTCACTGCAACCTCCACTTCCCTGGTTCAAGCGATCCTCCTGCCTCAGCCTCCTGAGTAGCTGGGATTACAGGTGTGCATCACCATGCCTGGCTGATTTTTGTATTTTTAGTAGAGACGAGGATTTCACCATGTTGGCCAGGCTGGTCTCGAACTTCTGACCTTATGATCCACCCGGCTCAGCCTCCCAAAGTGCTGGAGTTACAGGCATGAGCCACCTCGTCCAGCCAGAACACACTCATTGCTGTGTTCAGCCTTGCGTCAGTAGTGTTTTCCAATAAGTAAAATCTCAGGATGTGACTTAAATCCATTTTCACTTAGCGAAATAGAAACACAAGGAAACCTTTGGACGCCTCATAACTGTTGGGAAAGGGCTATTATCAATTGTGTTTCAGAGTCAAACTATAAATTACTTCCCAAGGTTAGTTCGACCTATGCCCAAGAATGAACAAGGACAGTTTAAAGGTTAGAAGCAAGATGGGGCCGCGCGCGGTGGCTCAAGCCTGTAATCCCAGCACTTTGGGAGGCCGAGATGGGCGGATCACGAGGTCAGGAGATCGAGACCATCCTGGCTAACACGGTGAAACCCCGTCTCTACTAAAAAAAATACAAAAATCTAGCCGAACGAGGTGGCGGGCGCCTGTAGTCCCAGCTACTCGGGAGGCTGAGGCAGGAGAACGGCGTAAACCCGGGAGGCGGAGCTTGCAGTGAGCTGAGATCCGGCCACTGCACTCCAGCCCGGGCGACAGAGCGAGACTCCGTCTCAAAAAAAAAATAAAGAAGCAAGATGGAGTCAGTTGGGTCTGATCTCTTTCACTGTCACAATTTCCTCAGTTACAATTTTTGCAAAGGTGGTTTCAAATGCTTTGCTGACCTCCCATAAACAAGGACAAGCCAATTGTAACTTCAGGTCTGCAGTCCAAGTCTAGTTCCCAAAACTAAAGTCCATTGAATTGCACACTGATCGATAATATTCATTACAAGCTTATCTTCCCATGTGCAGAGCAAAGACAAGAGATCAGCCATTCCTCCACCTACCCAGAGACGTTGCATTGGATACTGTATCTTCTGGTATGGTTTTGCAAATGTAAAATGTAAAATCTATGCACGCTGACAGGAAGGGAGAAAGAAAAAAGTAAAAGAGGGAGGGTAAGAAAAACAGTAAAATGTAAAATCCGCCTGATATATTTTTAGAAATCAGGTTCTATCATTGTTTTTTCAAGCCTTGTCTTTATATACACAAAGGTGATGGAATACTTTCATATACTAGTACTGTAAATTAAAGATAAAACCCTAAGCCCCCCAGCTGACTGAATGGACTACCTTTTGGCCAAGGAGACCCCAGTGAAACCTGAAAAACCAAGTTCTTGGCCATGATGAGAAGGAAGGTTGGACTTGCCCCATTGCACCGCCTTGCTTTTGGAGTTTAGGCAGAACTGACCAGTATTAAGGTTAAAAGACAGATCACTGGCTGGGCACGGTGGCTCATGCCTGTAATCCCAGCACTTTGGGAGGCCGAGGTAAGTGGATCACTTGAGGCCGGGAGATCAAGACCAGGCTGGCCAACATGGTGAAACCCTGTCTCTACTAAAAATACAAAAATTAGCCAGGCGTGGTGGCCCATGCCTGTAATCCCAGCTACTCATGAGGCTGAGACAGGACAATCATTAGAACTTGGGAGGCTGAGGCAGGACAATCATTTCAGCTGAGATTGTGCCACTGTACTCCAGCCTGGGTAACAGAGAAGACTCCCCCCACCAAAAAAAAAAAAAAAAAAAAAAAAAAAAGAATCATTACTGACACTTGTTTGAATTTGGAGGAAAGGAAAGAAAACAATATAAGACAAAACACTGTGGCAGGAAGATACTAAATTATAAACAAGGCCTAAGTCCATTGCAAGGTAGGGGTTAAGTCACACCTTACAAACCATGAAATCCTCATTTAAATGGGTTTTTTATTAATTCGGAATAAAGTGGCTTACCTTCCAACCTGACTCTCAAAAGGCATCGCATGACTGACAGCAGACCACCTCCCACCTTATCAGAACTTAAGCATTCCTTTCTACTGACTTCAAGTCTTTAGATGAAGCTTAACCCTTTCAACCAACTACCAACTAAAGCATCCCTAAAACCCACCTATGACTTGTAATCCGCAGCTCTGAAATGTCCCGCCTTTTCAGACCAAACTAATGTATATCTTCCGTGTATTGATATGATTTTATCAGCAATTCCTGCCTCCCTAAAACATATGAAACCAAACTGTGGGCTAGGCATGGTGGCTTATGCCTATAATACCAGCACTTTGGGAGGCCAAGGTGGGCGGATCGCTTGAGCCCAGGAGTTCAAGATCAGCCGGGGCAACATGGTGAAACTGCATCTCTACAAAAATACAAAAGCTAGCCGGTCATGGTGGTGCACACCTACAGTCCCAGCTACTTGAGAGGCTGAGATTGGAGGATCACCTGAGCCTGGGAAGTCGAGGCTGCGGTGAGCCGTGGTCGCATCACTGCACTCCAGCCTGAGCTACAGACTGAGACCCTGTCCCAAAACAAAAAACAAGAAAAACTAACTCAACTGCTCCAGGCGCACTTTCTCAGGGTCTCTTGAGACTATGTTTCCCAGGCCATGGTCACTCACACTGGCTCAGAATAAACCTTTAAAAAATATTTTACAGGTTTTTCTTCCATTGACAGTACAAACAGGCCAGGCGTGGTGGCTCACACCTGTAATCCCAGCACTTTGGGAGACTGAGGCAGGCGGATCAACTTGAAACCAGGACTTTGAGACCAGCCTGGTCAACATGGTGAAACCCCATCTCTACTAAAAATACAAAAAATTAGCTGAATGTGGTGGCACACACCTGAATCCCAGCTACTCCAGAGGCTGAGGCACAAGAATTGCTTGAGCCTAGGAGGCGGAGGTTGCAGTGAGCTGAGATCTCCCCACTGCATTCCAGCCTGGGCAACAGAGCAAGACTCTGTCTCAAAAAAAAAAAAAAAAAAATCAAAAACAAAAACCCCAAAATAGTATGAACAAAAGGGTTGAATATATTTAAACAGTGAGCCTTATCAAGGAATAAAATGGATTGATTAGTATATTGTGTGGAAATTTGGTAAAATAACATAAACTTGAGCTGCAGTGATGTTAAGCCCTTAATAGGATGTCTCCACAGGAGATGGGGTAGTACAAAATGATTTTTCTCAGCCATTTTATCTTCCTACGGATCCCTGGGGCCAATGCTTCTTTTTCTTTTCCTTTTTAGGGGTGTGGGTTTGTGGTGGGCTTGCTATATTGCCCAGGCTGGTCTCAAAACTGGCCTCAAACAATCCACCCACCTTGGGCTCCCGAAGTGCAGGGATTACAGGTGTGAGCCACCCTGCCCGGCCCCACTGCTTTTTAAACTTTATTAAACATACAGATCACCTGGGAATCTTGTTAAAATGCAGATTCTAGAATTCAAGTCCGGAGTGGGGTCAGAGATCCCGCATTTCTAATAAGCCCCTGGTAAACTCCATGCTGTTGACTTCTCTGAGTACAAAGCCCTGGAGGGCAATTCCGTATACCACCTTTTAAAGGAGCTTGTAGAAACCTGTTTCTTATATGGGTTCCATGTTTCCTTGTGGCAAAGACTAAAGTGAAGTGGGTGGCAGAGCCTAGGGAAGTGTTTGTGACCCTTTCCTCCAGGGACCATAGCGGGTGACAGCTGAAATGAGTGACTGGGGCCAGGGGCTCAATCAACTGAGGGTTATTCAGCAAGCTTTCGGGCGTGTCTGGGAAAACCGTGAGCCAAGGCATATCTGTGACTGTTTTTCCAAAGATGTTTTCAGGAGGTTTTATTATTTATACATTTCCTTCAACGAAGGACAGAGAAAGCATGTAGGAAGAAGGGCAGGTAGGCAATAAAGCGAAAGCTTACAGTCCTGTGAGACTTTAGTGTCCAGTAATTCTTTATTTTACATAGATAAGGTGAGTATTTGAAGGAAAAAGAGAAGTAAAGGAAGAATCAGTGACGCAGATGTCTCTGGGTAGGTGGAGGAATGGCTGATCTCATCTTTGTTCTGCAGCTGGAGAGATACACTCGTAATGGACATTAGCAATCAGTGTGCAATCCAACGGACTTTAGTTTTAGGAGCTAGGCTTGGATTGCAGACCTGAAGTTACGATTGACATGTCCTTGTTTACATGCGAGGCCAGGAAAGAATTTGAAACCACCTTTCCAAAAATTATAATTAAGGAAATTGTGACAGTGAAAGAGATCAGACCTAACTGACTCCATCTTGCTTCTAACCTATACTATAAGCCGTCCTTGTTCATCCCTGGACATAGGCCAAACTAACTTTGGGAAGGAATTCAGTTCATGGTTTGACTCTGAAACAAAATTGGTAACAGCCGTTTCCTGGAAAGACCCCCTTCTTGCCTGGGGACCAGTCTGCTTTTGCAGGACTGACAAATTAGCTACAAGATTAGACATTGCAGTTTAGGAGTCATGCAACCTCTGACTCCAAGAGTCTGAACCTCCCCAAATTGCTCCTGGGGATAACATCACTATTGTCAAACCTAAGATCAGTGCTTGAGATATTTTGTGGACCCTGCACTGGGTGGATCAGCAGGCACCACCCAGACCCATAATCTGGCTCACCCAGTTCTGCCATCCCACCCAGGAACAGAAGACAGCAAGAAAACCTCACTTCAACCCCCTGTGATTCCATCTCCAACCTGACCGATCAGCACTTCCCTCTTCCCAAGCCCCTACCTCCCAAATTATCTTTAAAAACTCTGATCCCCAAATGCTCAGGGAGACTGATTTGAGTAATAATAAAACTCCAGGCTGGGTGCAGTAGCTCATGCCTGTAATCCCAGCACTTTGGGAGGCCAAGGCGGGTGGATGCCTGAGGTCAGGAGTTTGAGACCAGCCTGGCCAATAGTGCGAAACCCCGACTCTACTAAAAATACAAAAAATTAGCCGGGTATGGTGGCAGGCGCCTGTAATCCCAGTTACTCAGGAGGCTGAGGCAGGAGAATTGCTTGAACTCGGAGGCGGAGGTTTCAGTGACCTGAGATCGTGCCACTGCACTCCAACCTGGGCAACAAGAGTGAAACTCATCTCAAAACAAAACAAAACAAAAAACAAGCAAAAAAACTCCAGTCTCCCACAGAGCCGGCTCTGTGTGAATTGCTCTTTCTCCACTGCAATTCCCCTGTCTTGATAAACCAGCTCTGTCTAGACAGCGGGCAAGGTAAACCCATTGGGCGATTACAAATTTACTTAAGAATGATCTGTGGGAGCATCTGGAGATGCCTGAGGCCTTCGACCTTTCCCTAGGGATCTGGCTGATGTGTAATGTTGGTAACAGCTGTTCATTTGGAAGACTGTGGGGAACGACTCAGCCTGAGGTTTAACTTTCCCTTTGGCATAGGGAGTTTGAGGGTTCTGAGATTTTTAAAATTTTCCTTTATGAGGGTTTAGGTGATCTGGTACTGAGGCAGGAAAATAGGGTATGGAGGCAGGGAACATAAGGCCAATTCACACTTCAGCTATGGCATCCATAGGCCGTCCTCCATAAATGACTTTGTAACTTTACTTTGTCCTCTTCATTTACATAAGGTGTACCCCAAGTAAAGGGTATTGAAACACATGAAAACTCTGTAATAGGGCCTTTGAGCCCCTATGCTCAGGCCCACTCCCACACTATGGAGTGTACTTTTGTTTTCAGTAAATCGCTTAATTCCTTTCTTGCTTTGTTTGTGGGTTTTGTCCAGTTCTTTGTTCAAGATGCCAAGAACCTGGACAGCGTCCACCATTAACAGTACAAGAGTAGTTTCTGTCACATGTACATATGGGGGTGGGTGGATCTTGCTTGGCCTTTCCAGGACACAGCGGTTTGATGGAATGCTTTTCTGAAACTTGTGGAAGAATGGGTATGGAAGAGGGCTGATAGCCGAATTCAGCCAATGGAACCAGAAGCATGTCTCATAGAGAAAGTGCTGGACGTGTGACCCATGGCAGGCAGCTTGGATGATCACGAGCAGTGTAGGAGCCCAGCACAGAACAAATGCACACACCATGATGTCCATTGATGTGGACACTCGCTTGTCCCGGGAGACACTGTGCTGGGGAGGCCTGGCTGCCTGCTGCCATTGCAGGCGTTCTTGCTGCCCTGTAGCTGTTCTGCTGCGTTGGATTCTGAGGTCCACCTGCAGAGGTGAGAAATCTTGAGTCTCAGGACATCCAAGGAAAGCCCTGGTGCCTGGGAGAGGGGCTCTGGTCTCTTCTCCTCTGCTCCTTCTCTTTCCTGGTTTAAGAAAAAATGTGACATGTGTTTCTTTTTTCTCCCCTGAAGTTCATCTCTGTTGTCATTCTTCAGGGAGGTGCGTTTCTGAATCTTACATGGATGCTGAAGTTGAAGTAAGTGATGTTGATGAGAGGGTGAAGGATTCAATGCTGGAGGCCGTCATCAGGAAGCACCAGTTGTCCCATTCTTCCCCTCAGGGCAGGATGCTTCTTTTGGCTACGTAGTCCCAACTAATGATGGCAGGCCCGTAGAGGAGGCACACTATCACCCACACCATTGCCATCTTGAAGATGGCATTCCTGGTCATGCCTTCTGCACCCTGTAAGTCTCCTGCAGGGAAGGAGCAGGGGCTGGCAAGAGAGGACGTTGAGGTCGCTTTACCCCTCAGGCTGGCACAGCAAGGTGACAACCATGAGGCCAAATAGTGAGTGTTAATATGGCAGCATTTGGGGGTGGGGGTTCTATTTCCATATCAGCCAACTCTTCCTCAGCTATACCTATTGCCTAAGTCCTCCAGATAGCCTCTTTGCGACACACAAAGTGCTTTCTTCCCTGGGAGGCAGTGGCTCAAGGTCGGCCCCTTTGGATGTTAGCGGTATTCCTTCTTGCAGGAAAGCATTCATCATTTTCAGCATCCTCCATAACATTTACACATTCATCCATCTAGCACCCGCATGTGCACGGTGTTGCATTGTACTTCCTCTTCCAACGTTTAAGAACATGTGGTAACTATATGCTCATTCAATATTTTTACTCTAGACTAGTGGTTCCCAACATTTTTGGCACCAGGGATCGGTTTCATGGAAGAAACCACACAGGGTCTGAGGGAGATGGTTTCAGGACGATTCAAGTGTGTTACATTTATTGTGCACTTCATTTCTATGATTATTACCTTGCAACATATAATGAAATAATTATACAACTCACCATAATGTAGAATCAATGGGAGCCCTGAGCTTGTTTTCCTGAAACTAGACAGTCCTATCTGGGGGTGATGAGAGAATGTGACAGGTCATCAGGCATTAGATTCTCATAAGGAGTGTGCAACCTAGATGCCTCGCATTCACAATTCACAATAGGGTTCCTGCTCCTATGAGAATCTGGTGCCACCGGGGATCTGACAGTGGGTAATGCAGTTAATGGGGAGCAGCTACAAATACAAATGAAGCTTCACTTGCTTACTTACCGCTCACCTCCTGCTCTGCGGCCCAGTTCCTAACAGGCCAGGGACTGGTATCGATCTGTGGCCCAGGGATTGGGGACCCCTGCTCTAAGCCAATTCAGTCCCCATTACTGTTCCTGTAAGTGTCACTCAATCACAGTGGCTAAGAGCAGAGGCTCTGTCTGGAGTCAAGTGGCTTGGATTCCAATGCTCACTATCACTGGATAGCTATTTGTTCCAGGCAACTCAGCCTCTGTGTGCCTCAGTTTCTTTTATCTCTTTTTTTTTTTTTGAGACAGGGTCTCCCTGTGTTGTCCAAGCTAGAGTGCAGTGGGGTGAATATGGCTAACTGCAGCCTCAGCCTGCTGGGCTAAAGTGATCCTTCAGCCTCAGCCTCCAAGTAGATGGGACCATGAGTGTGCACCACCACACCTGGGGTCTCACTATGTTGCCCAGGCTGGTCTTGAACTCCTGGCCTCAAATGATCCTCCCACCTCAGCCTCCCAAAGTGCTGGGATTACTGGCAAGAGCCACCACACCCAGCTTCAGGTTCTTTGTGTGTAAAATGGGACAGTATTTTGACTAGACCATTGTGTTGTCCTGAATCTTAGAACAGTGTCTATCTTAAAATAAGCCCTCAAACATTAGTTGCCACTGTTCCTGGGTATAAAAATATCTGTAAAGGCAGAAGCATGAAATAAAATTCTTGACTTTTTTCCCTCCTGTATCTTTTGTTTGTAGAAAAAGTTCTGAAAAAGTTAGAGGTAACTGAGGGAAATAAAAGGCCCTCTGAATTTGGGCGATGGAAGTTTCCCCCCAACTGGGCTGCCATGCTGCAAAACCCTTCCAAATGGATATTACTGGGTCAGAACATCCATCTCTCCACATGGGTGACTGCTGAGCACTTAATTCTGTTTTTTGGGCAGTTTCATTGTGTGTGCCCACAATGTACACAAAACCTTGAATTCAAGCAAAGGAAACCTAATCAAGTCAGGATCTCAGGAGACAGCACCCAAGCAATGGGTTCTCTGAGCTGCTGGAAAGAGAAAGTGCCACTTTAGACAATGTTTGTACTTTAAGAAACAATTCTGGGGCGGAGCAAGATGGCTGAATAGGAACAGCTCCAGTCTCCAGCTCCCAGCACGAGCGACACAGAATACAGGTGATTTCTGCATTTTCAACTGAGGAACGCAGCTCATTGCCAGCAACGGATCAAAGCTGGATGGAGAATGACTTTGATGAGATGAGAGAAGAAGGCTTCAGTCCATCAAACTTCTCAGAGCTAAAGGAGGAATTATGTACCCAGTGCAAAGAAATTAAAAATCTTGAAAAAAGAGTGGAAGAATTGATAACTAGAATAATTAATGCAGAGAAGGCCATAAACAAACTGACAGAGATGAAAACCATGACATGAGAAATACGTGACAAATGCACAAGCTTCAGTAACTGACTCGATCAACTGGAAGAAACAGTATCAGCCATTGAGGATCAAATGAATGAAATGAAACGAGAAGAGAAATCTAAAGTAAAAAGAAGAAAAAGAAATGAACAAAGCCTGCAAGAAGTATGGGATTTTGTAAAAAGACCATATCTACATCTGATTGGGGTGCCTGAAAGTGAGGGGGAAAATGGAACCAAGTTGGAAAACACTCTTCAGGATATCATCCAGGAGAACTTCCCCAACCTAGTAGGGCAGGCCAACATTCAAATTCAGGATATACAGAGAACGCCACAAAGATACTCCTCGAGAAGAGCAACTCCGAGACACATAATTGCCAGATTCACCAAAGTTGAAATGAAGGAAAAAATCTTAAGGACAGCCAGAGAGAAAGATCGAGTTACCCACAAAGGGAAGCCCAAAAGACTGACAGCAGATCTCTCGGCAGAAACTCTACAAGCCAGAAGACAGTGGGGGCCAATATTCAACATTCTTAAAGAAAAGAATTTTAAACCCAGAATTTCATATCCAGCCAAACTAAGTTTCATCAGTGAAGGAGAAATAAAATCCTTTACAGATAAGCAAATGCTTAGAGATTTTGTCACCACCAGGCCTGCCTTACAAGAGACCCTGAAGGAAGCACTAAACACGGAAAGGAACAACCGGTACCAGCCATTGCAAAAACATGCCAAAATGTAAAGACCATCGAGGCTAGGAAGAAACTGCATCAAATAATGAGCAAAATAACCAGTTAATATCATAATGGCAGGATCAAGTTCACACATAACAATATTAACCTTAAATGTAAATGGACTAAATGCTCCAATTAAAAGACACAGACTGGCAAACTGGATAAAGAGTCAAGACCCATCAGT
>NC_045450.1:31429804-31430315 GCF_002776525.5 Piliocolobus tephrosceles | reverse complement strand
TTTCATCTCTGTCATTTCGTTTATGACCTTCTCTGCATTAATTAGTCTAGCTGTCAATTCTTCCACTCTTTTTTCAAGATTTTTAGTTTCTTTGCGCTGGGTACATAATTCCTCCTTTAGCTCTGAGAGGTTTGATGGACTGAAGCCTTCTTCTCTCATCTCATCCAAGTCATTCTCTGACCAACTTTGATCCGTTGCTGGTGATCGGCTGTGCTCCTTTGCAGGGGGAGATGTGCTCTTATTTTTTTGAATTTCCAGATTTTCTGCCCTGCTTTTTCCCCATCCTTGTGGTTTTATCTGTCTCTGGTCTTTGGTGCTGGTGACGTACTGATGGGGTTTTGGTATAGGTGTCCTTCCTGTTTGATAGTTTTCCTTCTGAGAGTCAGGACCCTCAGCTATAGGTCTGTTGGAGATTGCTTGAGGTCCACTCCAGACCCTGTTTGTCTGGGTATCAGCAGCAGAAATTGCCGAAGATAGAATATTGCTGAACAGCGAGTGCACCTGTCTGATT
>NC_045450.1:31426762-31429704 GCF_002776525.5 Piliocolobus tephrosceles | reverse complement strand
AATTTGGTTCCATTTTCCCCCTCACTTTCCGGCACCCCAATCAGACGTAGATTTGGTCTTTTTACATAATCCCATAATTCTTGCAGGCTTTGTTCATTTCTTTTTTTTCTCTTTTCTTTTGGTTTCTCTTCTCGCTTCATTTCATTCATTTGTTCCTCAATCGCTGATACTCTTTCTTCCAGTTGATCGAGTCGTTTACTGAAGCTTGTGTATTTGTCACATATTTCTCGTGTCATGGTTTTCATCTCTGTCATTTCGTTTATGACCTTCTCTGCATTAATTAGTCAGGCTGTCAATTCTTCCACTCTTTTTTCAAGATTTTTAGTTTCTTTGCGCTGGGTACATAATTCCTCCTTTAGCTCTGAGACATTTGATGGACTGAAGCCTTCTTCTCTCATCTCGTCAAAGTCATTCTCTGACCAACTTTGATCCGTTGCTGGCGATGGGCTGTGCTCCTTTGCAGGGGGAGATGCGCTCTTATTTTTGAATTTCCAGCTTTTCTGCCCTGCTTTTTCCCCATCTTTGTGGTTTTATCTGTGTCTGGTCTTTGACGATGGTGACGTACTGATGGGGTTTTGGTATAGGTGTCCTTCCTGTTTGATAGTTTTCCTTCTGAGAGTCAGGACCCTCAGCTATAGGTCTGTTGGAGATAGCTTGAGGTCCACTCCAGACCCTGTTTGTCTGGGTATCAGCAGCAGAGATTGCAGAAGATAGAATATTGCTGAACAGCGAGTGCACCTGTCTGATTCTTGCTTTGGAAGCTTCCTCTCAGGGGTGTACTCCACCCTGTGAGGTGTGGGGTGTCAGACTGCCCCTAGTGGGGGATGTCTCCCAGTTAGGCTACTCAGGGGGCAGGGACCCACTTGAGCAGGCAGCCTGCCCCTTCTCAGATCTCAGCCTCCATGTTGGGAGATCCACTGCTCTCTTCAAAGCTGTCAGACAGAGTCGTTTGGGTCTGCACAGGTCTCTGCTGCTTCCCCTGTTATATTTTTAGCTGTTCCCTGTCCCCAGAGGCAGAGTCTACAGAGACAGGCAGGTTTCCTTGAGCTGCTGTGAGCTCCACCCAGTTCGAGCTTCCCAGCGGCTTTGTTTACCTACTTAAACCTCAGTGATGTCGGGCGCCCCGCCCCCAGCCTCGCTGCTGCCTTGCGGTTAGATTGCCGCAGATTGCTGTGTTAGCAAGGAGGGAGGCTCCGTGAGCGTGGGACCCTCCCGGGCAGGTATGGGATATGTTCTCCTGGTGTGCCGGTGTGCTTACAGCGCACTATTGGGGTGGGAGTTACCCGATTTTCCAGGTGTTGTGTGTCTCAGTTCCCCTGGCTAGGAAAAGGGACTCCCTTCCCCCTTGCACTTCCCATGTGAGGCGATGCCTCCCACTGCTTCAGCTCTCGCTGTTCAGGCAACAGGAGCTGCCCAGCACCGATTGTCCAGCACTGCCGAGTGAGATGACCCCAGCACCTCAGCTGAAAATGCAGAAATCAACCATCTTCTGTGTCGCTCGCGATGGGAGATGGAGACTGGAGCTGTTCCTATTCGGCCATCTTGCTCCGAACCCCAAGATTGCTTTCTGATGTGTGACTTCATCACACAGAGTTCCACCATTCCCTTCTTGAAACCGTTTGCTGACACTATTGCCATTGATTTTGCAAAGTGATATTTGGGAGCTCATTGAGGGCTATGGTGAAAAAGGAAATCTCCTCAGATCAAAACTAGACAGAAGCCTTCTGAGAAACTGCATGGTGATGTGTCAATACAACTCACAGACTTACACGTTTCTCTACAGTGATCACTTTGCTAACACAGTGTTCTGGAAATCTGCAATGGGATACTTCTTAGCGCACGGAAGCTCACGCTGACAAAGGAAAGATCCTCAGATGAAAACTAGAATGAAGCTTTCTTAGAAACTCCTTG
This sequence comes from Piliocolobus tephrosceles, assembly GCF_002776525.5. Taxonomy (NCBI): domain Eukaryota; kingdom Metazoa; phylum Chordata; class Mammalia; order Primates; family Cercopithecidae; genus Piliocolobus; species Piliocolobus tephrosceles. The sequence continues at coordinate 31,427,793 of NC_045450.1, read as the reverse complement.
GTGATGTGTGAATTCATCTCACAGAGTTACCCTGATGTTTAGTGGAGCAGTGCATTAACACTGTCTTTGAGTAAGCCGAGAAGGGTTGCTTTGGATCGCATTGAGGCCTATGCTGGTAAAGGAACTATCATCAGTTTAAAACGTGAAAGAAGCTTTCTGAGAAACTGCTTTGTGATCGGTGAATTTATCTCAAAAAGTTACAACTAGTGCTCAGGAAGCAGATTGCTAACACTCTTTTTGTGGAACCTGCAAAGTGATACTTGTGAGCCCATTGGGGCCCATGGTGAAAAAGGACTTATCTTCAGAAAATAACTAGAGAGAAGCTTTCTGAGAGATTGCTTTCTGATGTCTGACTTCATCACACAGAGTTCCACTCTTGCCATCTAGGAGCAGTTTGCTAACACTGTTGTTTTGGAATCTGCAAAGTGATATTTGGGAGCCTTTTGGGGCCCATTTTGAAAAAGGATATATCCACAGATAATAACTAGAGAGAAGCTTTCTGAGAGATTGCTTTCTGATGTGTGACTTCATCACACAGAGTTCCACCGTTCCCTTCTTGAAACGGTTTGCTAACACTATTGCCGTGGATTCTGCACAATGATATTTGGGAGCTCATTGAGGGCTATGGTGAAAAAGGAAATCTCGTTTGATCAAAACTGGAAAGAAGCCTTCTTAGAAACTGCATTGCGATGTGTGAATGCAACTCAAAGAGTTACACGTTTCTCTAGAGTGATCAGTTTGCTAACACAGTGTTCTGAAAATCTGCAACGGGATAGTTCTTAGTGCAAGGAAGCTCATGCTGACAAAGGAAAGATCCTCAGATGAAAATTAGAAAGAAGCTTTCTTAGAAACACCTTGGTGATGTGTGAATTCATCTCACAGAGTTACACTTAGGTGTATTGGAGCAGTGCATTAACACTGTCTTTGAGTAAGCTGAGAAGGGCTACTTTGTATCGCATTGAGGCCTACGTTGGTAAAGGAAATATCATCAGTTTAAAACGTGAAAGAAGCTTTCTGAGAAACTGCTTTGT
>NC_045450.1:31360093-31426662 GCF_002776525.5 Piliocolobus tephrosceles | reverse complement strand
AGTTTGCTAACACTCTTTTTGTGGAACCTGCAAAGTGATATTTGTGAGCCCATTGGTGCCCATGGTGAAAAAGGACTTATCTTCAGAAAATAACTAGAGAGAAGCTTTCTGAGAGATTGCTTTCTGATGTGTGACTTCATCACACAGAGTTCCACTCTTGCCTTCTTGGAGCAGTTTGCTAACACTGTCGTTTTGGAATCTGCAAAGTGATACTTGGGAGCCCATTGGGGCCCATTGTGAAAAAGGATATATCCACAGATATCAACTAGACAGAAGCTTTCTGACAGGTTGCTTTCTGATGTGTGAATTCATCACATAGATTTCCACCATTCCCTTCTTGAAACAGTTTGCTAACACTATTGTCGTGGATTCTGCAAAGTGATATTGAGACCTCATTGAGGGCTATGGTGAAAAAGGAAATCTCCTCCGATCAGAACTGGAAAGAAGGCTTCTGAGAAACTGCATTGCGATGTGTGAATGCAACTCACAGAGTTACACGTTTCTCTACAGTGATCAGTTTGCTAACAGTTTTCTGGAAATCTGCTGTGGGATACTTCTTAGCGCAAGGAAGCTTATGCTGATAAAAGAATTATCCTCAGATGAGTACTAGAAAGAAGCTTTCTTAGAAACTCCTTGGTGATGCATGAATTCATCTCACAGAGTAACACTTATGTTTAGTGGAGCAGTGCATTAACACTGTCTTTGAGTAAGCCGAGAAGGGCTACTTTGGATCGCATTGAGGCCTATGCTGATAAAAGAAATATCATCAGTTTAAAACGTGAAAGAAGCTTCCTGAGAAACTTCTTTGTGATCTGTGAATTCATCTCACAGCGTTACAAATTAGTGCTCAGGAAGCAGTTTGCTAACACTCTTTTTGTAGAGCCTGCACAGTGATATTTGTTAGCCCATTGCGGCCTATGGTGAAAAAGACTTATCTTCAGAAAATAACTAGATAGAGGCTTTCTGAAAGATTGCTTTGTGATGTGTGACTTCAGGAAACAGAGTTCCACCTTTGCCATCTTGGAACAGTTTGCCAACACTGTTGTTTTGGAATCTGCAAAGTGATATTTAGGAGCCCATTCAGAGATTGCTTTCTGATGTGTGAATTCATCACGCAGAGTTTCACCTTTTCCTTCTAGTAGCAGTTTGCTAACACTGTTTTCGTGGAATCTGCAAAGTGATATTTGGGAGCTCATTGAGGACTATGGTGAAAAAGTAAATATCCTCTGATAAAAACCGGAAAGTAGCGTTCAGAGAAACTGCATTTTGATGTGTGAATGCAACTCACACCGTTACACTGTTCCCTTCAGGGATCACGTTGCCAGCACAGTTTTCTTGAAATCTACAGTGGAACAGTTTTTGGCACAATGAACTTACGGTGACAAAGGAAATATCCTCAGATGAAAACTGGAAAGAAGCTTTGTCAGAAACTTCTTTGTGATGTGTGAATACATTTCACCAAGTTACACTTACGTTTCATGGAGCAGTCGAATAAGACTGCCTTTGAAGAAGCTGAGAAGGGCCATATTGGATCTCATTGAGGCCTATGCTGATAGAGGAAATATCCTCAATTGAAACCTTTATGGAAGATTTGTGAAAACTTCTTTGTGATATGTGATTTCATCTCACAGAGTTGCAATCTTGTTTTCATGAAACAGTTTGCTCACAATGTTGTCGTGGAATCTGCAAAGTGATATTTGGGAGCGCATTGAGGCCTAAGGTGAAAAAGGAAATATCCTCAGATAATAACTAGAAAGAAGCTTCCTGATAAATTGCTTTCTGATGTGTGAATTCATCATGCAGAATTTCACCTTTCCCTTCTAGTAGCAGTTTGTTAACACTGTTTTCGTGGAATCTACAAAGTGATATATGGGAGCTCATTGAGGGCCATGGTGAAAAAGGAAATATCCTCTGATGAAAACTGCAAAGAAGCCTTCAGAGAAACTGGATTGCGATGTGTGAATGCAACTCAGACAGTTACCCTTTCCTCTTCAGGGATCAGTTTTCTAACACAGTTTTCCTGAAATCTGCGATGGGATACTGCCTAGCGCTTTGTGGCCTAGAGTGAGAAAGGAAATATCTTCAGACAAAATCCTGAATGAAGCTTTCTGAGAAATTGCTTCCTGATATGTGACTTCATCTCACAGAGTTACACCACTATATCGTGCAGCCGTTTGCTAGCAGTTTTTTTGTGGATTTTGGGAACAGGTGTTTCGGATGGGTTTGAAGAGTAGAATGACAAAGGAAATATCCTCCGAGAAAAAGCGGAATGAATCTTTCTGAGAAACTGTTTTGTAATGTGTGAATTCATTTCACTGTGTTACACCACACTTTCATGGAAGAGTTTGCTAGCAGTGATTTTGTGGAATCTCAGAAGTGATATGTTGGATATCGTTGAATCCCATGGTGAGTAATGAAATCTCCTCAGACAAATCTGCAGAGAAGCCCTCTCAGAATCTTCTTAGTTGTGGGTGAATTCAGCTCACAGAGTTACTTCATCGTTTTCATTGAGAAGCTTGCTAACAGTGTTTACGCAGAATCTGCAATAAGACACACGGTGGCGCTCCGAGACCAAAAATAACCACAGCTCAAAGAAGAAAGACGCTTACTGAGAAACTACTCTGTGCTGTGTCAATTCAACTCATCTAGATACACTGGTATTTCGTGGAGCCGTTGACTATCCCTGCTTTTGTGGAATCTGAGAACTGATATTTCGGATTCCATTGAAGACTATAGGGCCAAAGGAAATATCCTCCAAAAAAAAAAAGTGAGAAAGAAGCTTTCTGAGAAACTTCTTTGTGATCTGTGAATTCATCTCAAAGAGTTACACCTTTCTCCTCACGAAGCCATTCGCTAAGACTGTACTCGTGGAATTGGCAAAGTGATATTTGGGAGCCCATGGAGGGCTATGGTGAAAAAGAAAATATCCGCAGATAAAAACTGGAAAGAAGCGTTCTGAGAAACTGCATTGTGACGTATGAATTCAACTCACAGAGTTACACCTTCCTTTCCATGGATCCGTTTGCTAAGTGTTTTCTTGAAATCTACATTGGGATATTCCTTAGCGCATGAAGCTTACCGTGACAAAGGAAATATCCTCAAATAAAAACTAGAAAGGAGCTTTGTGAGAAAGCTATTTGTGATATGTGATTTCATCTCACTGAGTTACAGCCTAGTCTTCATGAGGCAATTTGCAATCACTGTTGTCGTGGAATCTGCAAAGTGATATTTGGGAGCGCATTGAGGCCTATGGTGACAAAGAAAATATCATCAGATAAAAACTAGAAATAAGCTTTCTGAGAAACTGGTTTCTAATGTGTGAATTCATCACGCAGAGTTTCACCTTTCTCTTCTAGTAGCAGTTTGCTAACACTGTTTTCTTGGATTCTGTAAAGTGATACTTTGAGCTCATTAGGGCTATAGTGAAAAAGGAAATATCCTCTGAGAAAAACTGGAAAGAAGCGCTCCGAGAAACTGCATTGCGATGTATGAATGCAACTCACACAGTTACACTTTTCCCTTCAGGGATCACTGTGCGAAGACAGTTTTCTTGAAATCTGCTGTGGAACAATTCTTAAAGCAATGAAGCTTATGGTGACAAAGGAAATATCCTCAGATAAAAACTAGAAAGAAGCTTTCTCCAAAACTTCATTGTGATGGGTGAATACATCTCACAGAGTTACACTTACGTTTCGTGGAGCAGTCGAATAAGACTGCCTTTGAGGAAGCTGAGAAGGGCTATATTTGATCGTATTGAGGCCTACACTGATAGAGGAAATATCCTCAATTAAAATTTCTATGGAAGCTATGTGAGAAACTTCTTTGTGATATGTGAATTCATCTCAGAGAGTTACAACTAGTCTTCATGAAGCAGTTTGCTCACACGGCTCTTGTGGAATCTGCGAAGTGATATTTCGGAGCGCATTGAGGCCTATGTTGAAAAAGAAAATATTCTCAGAAAGAAACTAGAAAGAAACTTTCTGAGAAATTGCTTTGTGATGTGTGAATTCCTCACGCAGTTTCACCTTTCCCTTCTAGTAGCAGTTCGTTAACACTGTTTTCGTGGAATCTGCAAAGTGATATTTGGGAGCTCATTGAGGGCTACAGTGAAAAAGGAAATATCCTGTGATAAAAACTGCAAAGAAGCGTTCAGAGAAACTGGATTGCAATGTGTGAAGGCAACTCACACGGTTACCATATCGCCTTCAGGGATCAGTTTGCTAACAAAGATTTCCTGAAATCTGCAATGGGATATTGCCTAGCACTATGTGGCCTACAGTGAGAAATGAAATATCTTCAGATAAAATTCTGAAAGAAGCTTTCTGAGAAATTGCTTCCTGATATGTGACTTCATCTCTCAGAGTTACACCACTATTTCATGCAGCCGTTTGCTAGCAGCTTTTTTGTGGGTTTTAAGAACTGATATTTCAGATGGGTTTGAAGAGTAGAAGGACAGAGGAAATATCCTCCGAGAAAAAGCGGAATGAAGCTTTCTGAGAAACTGCTTTGTGATGTGTGAATTCATTTCACAGTGTTACACTGCTCTTTCATGGTGGAGTTTGCTAGCAGTGATTTTGTGGCATCTCAGATGTGATATTGTGGATATCATTGAATCTCATGGTGAGTAATGAAATCTACTCAGAAAAATCTTCAGTGAAGCCCTCTCAGAATCTTCTTGGTTGTGGGTGAATTCAGCTCACGGAGTTACTTCATCATTTTCATTGAGAAGCTTGCTAACAGTGTTTATGCAGAATCTGCAATAAGACACACGGTGGCGCTCCGAGAACACAAAAAAACCTCAGCTCAAAGAAGAAAGACGCTTTCTGAGAAACTGCTCTGTGCTGTGTGAATTCAACTCACTGAGATACACCGGTATTTTTTGTAGCTGTTGGCTAGCCCTGCTTTTGTGGAATCTGAAAACTGATATTTCGAATCCCATTGAAGACTATCAGGCCAAAGGAAATATCCTCCGATAAAAATGAGAAGGAAGCTTTCTGAGAAATTTCTTTGTGATCTGTGAATTCATCTCACAGAGTTACACCTTTCTCCTCATGAAGCCATTCACTAAGACTGTACTCGTGGAATTGGCAAAGTGATATTTGGGAGCCCTCAGAGGGCTATGGTGAAAAAAAAAAAAATATCTTCAGATAAAAACCGGAAAGAAGCGTTCTGAGAAGCTGCATTGTGACATGTGAATGCAACTCACAGAGTTACACTTTCCTTCCCATGGATTCGTTTGCTAACAGTGTTTTCTTGAAATCTACATTGGGATATTCCTTAGCGCAAGGAAGCTTACGGTGACAAAGGAAATATCCTCAAATAAAAACTAGTATGGAGCTTTGTGATATGTGAATTCATCTCACAGAGTTACAACCTATTCTTCAAGAGGCAGTTTGTTAACACTGTTGTCGTGGAATCTGCAAAGTGATATTTGGGAGCGCATTGAGGCCTATGGTAACAAAGGAAATATCCTCAGATAATAACTAGAAAGAAGCTTTCTGAGAAACTGCTTTCTGATGCGTGAATTCATCACGCAGACTTTCACCTTTCCCTTCTAGTAGCAGTTTGCTAACACTGTTTTCTTGGATTCTGCAAAGTGATATTGGGAGCTCATTGAGGGCTATGGTGAAAAAGGAAATATCCTCTGATAAAAACTGGAAAGATGCTTTCAGAGAAACTGCATTGCGATGTGTGAATGCAGTTCACACAGTAACACTTTTCCTTTCAGGGATCATTTTGCTAGCACAGTTTTCTTGAAATCTGCAGTGGGACAGTTCTAACCGCAATGAAGCTTATGGTGACAAAGAAATATCTTCAGATGAAAACTAGAAAGAAGCTTTCTCAGAAATTTCTTTGTGATGTGTGAATACATCTCACATAGTTACACTTACGTTTCATGAAGCAGTCGAATAAGACTGCCTTTGAGGAGCCTGAGAAGGGCTCCGTTGGATCGCATTGAGGCCTATGCTGATAGAGGATATATCCTCAATTAAAACCTTGATAGAAGCTTTGTGAGAAACTTCTTTGTGATCTGTGAATTCATATCACAGAGTTACAACCTAGTCTTCAAGAAGCAGTTTGCTGACACTGTTGTCATGGAATCTGCAAAGTGATATCTGGGAGCGCATAGAGGCCTATGTTGAAAAAGGAAGTATCCTCAGATAATAACTAGAAAAAAGCTTTCTGAAGAATTGCTTTCTGATGTGTGAATTTCTCACGCAGAGTTTCACCTTTCCCTTCTAGTAGCAGTTTGCTAACACTGTTTTCGTAGATTCTGCAAAGTGATATTTGGGAGCTCATTGAGGGCTACGGTGAAAAATGAAATATCCTCTGATAAAAATTGCACAGAAGCGTTCAGAGAAACTGCATTGCGATGTGTGAAGGCAACTCACCCAGTTACCAGTTCCTCTTCAGGGATCAGATTGCTAACACAGATTTCCTGCAATCTACAATGGGATATTGCCTAGCGCTATGTGGCCTACAGTGAGAAAGGAAATATCTTCAGATAAAATCCTGAAAGAAGCTTTCTGAGAAATTGCTTCCTGATATGTGACTTCATCTCACAGAGTTACACCACTATTTCGTGCAGCCGTTTGCTAGCAGCTTTTTTTGTGGATTTAGAGAACTAATAATTCGGATGGGTTTGAAGAGTAGAAGGACAGAGGAAATATCCTCCGAGAAAAAGCGGAATGAAGCTTTCTGAGAAACTGCTTTGTGATGTGTGAATTCATTTCACAGTGTTGCACCACTCTTTCATGGAAGAGTTTGCTAGCAGTGATTTTGTGGAATCTCAGAAGTGATATGTTGGATATCGTTGAATCCCATGGTGAGTAATGAAATATCCTTAGACAAATCTTCAGAAAAGCCCTCTCAGAATTTTCTTGTTGTGGGTGAATTCAACTCACAGAGTTACTTCATCATTTTCATTGAGAAACTTGCTAACAGTGTTTACACAGAATCTGCAATAAGACACACGGTGGCGCTCCGAGACCACAAATAACCTCAGCTCAAAGAAGAAAGACTCTTTCTGAGAAACTACTTTGTGCTGTGTGAATTCAACTCACTGAGATACACCAGTATTTTGTGGGGCCGTTGGCTGTCCCTGCTTTTGTGTAATACGAGATCTGATATTTCGGATCCCATTGAAGACTATAGGGCCAAAGAAATATCCTCCGATAAAAATGAGAAAGAAGCTTTCTGAGAAACTTCTTTGTGATCTGTGAATTCATCTCACAGAGTTACACCTTTCTCCTCATGAAGACATTCGCTAAGACGGTTCTCATGGAATTGGCAAAGTGATATTTCGGCGCCCATGGAGGGCTATGGTGAAAAAGGAAATATCCTCAGATAAAAACTGGAAAGAAGCGTTCTGAGAAACTGCATTGTGACGTATGAATTCAACTCACAGAGTTACACTTTCCTTTCCATGGATCCGTTTGCTAACGGTGTTTTCTTGAAATCTACATTGGGATATTCCTTAGCACAAGGGAGCTTACCGTGACAAAGGAAATATCCTCAAATAAAAACTAGAAAGGAGCTTTGTGAGAAAGCTATTTGTGATACGTGATTTCATCTCACTGAGTTACACCCTAGTCTTCATGAGGCAATTTGCAATCACTGTTGTCGTGGAATCTGCAAAGTGATATTTGGGAGCGCATTGTGGCCTATGGTGACAAAGAAAATATCATCAGATAAAAACTAGAAATAAGCTTTCTGAGAAACTGCTTTCTGATGTGTGAATTCATCATGCAGAGTTTCACCTTTCTCTTCGAGTGGCAGTTTGCTAACACTGTTTTCTTGGATTCTGCAAAGTGATATTTGGGAGCTCATTGAGGGCTATGGTGAACAAGGAAATGTCCTCTGATAAAAACCGGAAAGAAGCATTCAGAGAAACTGCATTGCGATGAGTGAATGCAACTCACACAGTTACAATTTTTCCTTCAGGGAACACTTTGTTAAAACAGTTTTCTTGAAATCTGCAGTGGGACAGTACTTAGCTCAATGAAGCTTATGGTGACAAAGGACATACCCTCAGATAAAAACTAGAAAGAAGCTTTCTCAGAAACTTCTTTGTAATGTGTGAATACATCTCACAGAGTTACACTTACGTTTCATGGAGCAGTCGAATAAGAGTGCCTTTGAAGAACCTGAGAAGGGCTACATTGGATCGCATTGAGACCTACGCTGGTAGAGGAAATATCTTCATTTAAAACCTTGATAGAAGCTTTGTGAGAAACTTCTTTGTGATATGTGAATTCATCTCACAGAGTTACAACCTAGTCTTCATGAAGCAGTTTGCTCATACTGTTGTCATGGGATCTGCAAAGTGATATTTGGGAGCACATTGAGGCTTATGGTGAAAAAGGAAATATCCTCAGATAATAACTAGAAAGAAGCTCTCTGTGAAATTGCTTTCTGATGTGTGAATTCATCACGCAGAGTTTCACCTTTCCCTTCTACAAGCAGTTTGCTAACACTGTTTTTGTGGACTCTGCAAAGTGATATTTGGGAGCTCATTGAGGGCTATGATGAAAAAGGAAATATCTTCAGATAAAAACTGCAAAGAAGCATTCAAAGAAACGGCATTGCAATGTGTGAATGTAACTGACACAGTTAACCTTTCCTCTTCAGGGATGAGGATGCTAACACAGTTTTCCTGAAATGTGCAATGGGATACTTCTTAGCGCTATACCGCCTACAGTGAGAAAGGAAGTATCTCCAGATAAAACCGTGAAAGAAGTTTTCTGAGAAATTGCTTCCTGATATGTGACTTCATCTCACTGTGTTGCACCACTATTTCTTGCCGCCGTTTGCTAGCAGGTTTTTTGAGGATTTAGAGAACTGATATTTCCGAAGGTTTTGAGGAGTAGAAGGACACAGAAAATATCCTTGGAGAAAAAAATGAATGAAGCTTTGTGAGAAACTGCTTTGTGATGTGTGAATTCATTTCACAGTATTACAACACTCTTTCAAGGAGGAGTTTAAAAGCAGTGATTTTGAGGAATCTCAGAAGTGATATCTTGGATATCGTTGAATCCCATGGTGAGTAATGCAATATCCTCATGCAAATCTTCAGAGAAGCCCTCTCAGAATCTTCTTGGTTGTGGGTGAATTCAGCTCACAGAGTTACTTCATCTTTTTAATGAGAAGCTTGCTACCAGTGTTTATGCAGAATCTGCAATAAGACACAAGGTGGCGATCCAAGACCACAAATAACCTCATCTAAAAGATGAAAGACGCTTTCTGAGAAACAGCTGTGTGCTGTGTGAATTCAACTCACTGAGATACACCAGTATTTTGAGGAGCCTTTCGCTAGCCCTTCTTTTGTGGAATCTGAGATCTGATATTTCGGATCCCATTGAAGACTACAGGGCCAAAGGAAATATCCTCTGAGAAAAATGAGAAAGAAGCTTTCTGAGAAACTTCTTTGTGATCTGTGAATTCATCTCACAGAGTTACACCTTTCTCCTCATGAAGCCATTTGCTAAGACTGTCCTCATAAAATTGGCAAAGTGATACTTGGGAGCCCGTGGAGGGCAATGGTGAAAAAGGAAATATCCTCAGATAAAAACTGGAAAGAAGTGTTCTGAGCAACTGCATTGTGACATGTGAATTCAACTCACAGGGTTACACTTTGCTTTCCATGTATCCGTTTGCTAACAGTGTTTTCTTGAAATCTACTTTGGATATTCCTTAGCGCAACAAATCTGACGGTGACAACGGAAATATCCTCAAATAGAAGCTAGTAAGGAGCTTTGTGAGAAACCGATTTGTGATAGGTGCATTCATCTCACAGAGTTACAACCTAATCTTCATGAGGCAGTTTGCTAACACTGTTGTCGTGGAATCTGCAAAGTGATATTTCGGAGCGCATTGAGGCCTAAGGTGAAAAAGGCAGTATCCTCAGATAATAACTAAGAAGAGGCTTTCTGAGAATTTGCTTTCTGATGTGTGAATTCATCACACAGATTTTCACCTTTCCCTTCTTGTAGCGGTTTGCTAACACTGTTTTCGTGGATTCTGCAAAGTGATATTTGGGAGCTCATTGAGGGTGATGGTGAAAAAGGAATATTCTCAGATATCCTGCATTGCGATGTGTGAATGCAACTAACACAGTTACACTTTCCTCTTCAGGGATCAGTTTGCTAATAATTTTCCTGAAGTCTATAATGGGATACTTCTGAGCGCTGTAAGGCCTACAGTGAGAAAGGAAATATCTTCAGATAAAATCATGAAAGAATCTTTCTGAGACATTGCTTCCTGATATGCGACTTCATCTCACAGAGTTAAACCCTATTTCGTGTAGCCGTTTGTTAGCAGGTTTTTTGTGGATTCTGATAACGGATTCTGCATGAAATAGTGGTGTAACTCTGTTAGATGAAGTCACATATCAGGAAGTAATTTCTCAGAAAGTTTCTTTCACGTTTCTTTCTGAGGATATTTCCTTTGTCACCATAATCTGCATACCGCTAAGAAGTATTCCATTGCAGATTTCAGGAAAACTGTGTTAGCAAACTGATCACTGAAGAGAAAAGGGTAATTGTGTGAGTTGCACCCACACATCGCAATGCAGTTTCTCTGAACGCTTCTTTCCAGTTTTTATCAGAGGATGTTTCCTTTTTCACCATGGCCCTCAATGAGCTCCCAAATATCACTTTTCAGAATCCAGGAAAACAGTGTTAGCAAACTGCTACTAGAAGGGAAATTTGAAAGTCTGCATGATGAATTCACACATCAGAAAGCAATTTATCAGAAAGCTTCCTTCTAGCTGTTATCTGAGGATATTTCATTTGTCACCATAGGCCTTAATGTGCTCCCAAATATCACTTTGCAGATTCCACAACAGTGTTAGCAAACTGCGTCATGAAGACTAGGTTGTAACTCTGTGAGATGAATTCAGATATCACAAATAGGTTTCTCAGAAAGCTCCTTTCTAGTTTTTATTTGAGGATATTTCCTTTGTCACTGTAAGCTTCATTGCGCTAAGAAATATCCCAATGTAAATTTCAAGAAAACACTGTTAGCAAACAGATTCATGGAAACGAAAGTGTAACTCTGTGAATTGCATTCACATGTCATGATGCAGTTTCTAAGAGCGCTTCTTTTCTTTTTTTATTTGAGAATATTTCCTTTTTCACCATAACCCTCCATGGGTTCCCAAATATCGCTTTGCCAATTCCACGAGAGCGGTCTTAGGGAATGGCTTCATGAGGAGAAAGGTGTAACTCTGTGAGATGAAGTCAAAGATCCCAAGAAGTTTCTCAGAAAGCTTCTTTCTCATTTTTATCGGAGGATTTTTTTTTGGCCCTATTGTCGTCAATGGGATTCGAAATATCAGGTCTCAGATTCCAAAAAAGCAGGTTTAGCCACGGCTCCATGAAATACCGGTGTATCTTATTGAGTTGAATTCACACAGCACAAAGCAGTTTCTCAGAAAGCGTCTTTGTTTTATGACCTGAGGTTATTTGTGGTCTCGGAGCGCCAGCGTGTGTCTTATTGCAGACTCTGCGAAAACACTGTTAGCAAGCTTCTCACAGCAAACGATGAAGTAATTCTCGAGCTGAACTCACCCACCACCAAGAAGTTTCTGAGAGGGCTCTTGTGCAGATTTGTCTGAGGATATTTCATTACTCACCTCGGGATTCAACGGTATCCAAAATATCACTGCTGAGATTCCACAAACACCTGCTAACAAACTCCTCCATGAAAGAATGGTTTAACACTGTGAAATGAACTCACACATCACAAAGCATTTTCTCAGAATGCTTCATTCCAGTTTTTCTCGGATGATATTTCCTTTGTCCTTCGACTCTTCAAACCCATCCGAAATATCCGTTCCCAGAATCCACAAAAAAACTGATGGCAAATGGCTGCACGAAATAGTGCTGTAACTCTGTGAGATGAAGTCATATATCAGGAAGCAATTTTTCAGAAAGCTTCTTTCACGTTTTTATCAGAAGATATTTCCTTTCTCACTGTAAGCTGCATAGCGTTAAGAAGCATTACATTGCAGATTTCAAGAAAACTGTGTGAGGAAACTGATCCCTGAAGAGAAAAGGGTAACTGTGTGAGTTGCATTCACAAATCGCAATGCAGTTTCTCCGAATGATTCTTTCCAGTTTTTATCAGAGGATATTTACTTTTTCACCATAGCCCTCAATGAGCTCCCAAATATCACTTTGCAGAATCCACGAAAACAGGGTTAAGAAACTGCTACTAGAAGGGAAAAATGAAACTCTGTGTGATGAATTCACACATCAGAAAGCAATTTCTCAGAAAGCTTCTTTCTAGTTATTATCCGAGGATATTTCCCTTTTCACCATAGGGCTCAATGTGCTCCCAAATATCACTTTGTAGATTCCACGATAACAGTGTTTGCGAACTTCTTCTGAAGTCTAGGTTTTAACTCTGTGAGATGAATTCACAGATCACAAAGAAGTTTCTCACAAAGCTTCTTTCTAGTTTTTTTGGGGGGATATTTCCTTTGTCACAGTGAGCTTCACTGCACTAAGTAATATCCCAATGTAGATTTCAAGAAAACACTGTTTGCAAACGGATCCATGGAAAGCAAAGTGTAACTATGTGAGTTGCATTGACATGTCACAATGCAGTTTCTCAGAACGCTTCTTTCCAGTTTTTATCTGAGGATAGTTCCTTTTTCACCACAGGCCTCAATGCCCTCCCAAATGTCACTTTGCAGATTCCACGACAATGGTGTTATCAAACTGCTTCATGAGGTCTAGGTGGTTGTAACTCTCTGAAATGAATTCACATATCACAAAGAAGATTCTCCCAAAGCTTCTATCAAGTTTTAAAATGAGGATATTTCCTCTATCAGAGTAGGCCTCAATGCAATTCAATATAGCCCTTCTCAGGTTCCTCAAAGACAGTCTTATTTGACTGCTCCATGAAACATAAGTGTACCTCTGTGAGATATATTCACTCATCACAAAGAAGTTTCTGAGAAAGCTCCTTTCTAGTTTTTATCTGAGGATATTTCCTTTGTCGCCATAAGCTTCATTGTGCTAAGAACTGTCCAATTGCAGATTTCAAGAAAACTGTGTTAGCAAACTGATCCCTGAAGAGAAAAGGGTACCTGTGTCAGACGCATTCACGCATCACAATGCAGTTTCTCTGAATGCTTCTTTCCAGTTTTTATCAGAGGATATTTCCTTTTTCACCATAGCCCTCAATGCACTCCCAAATATCACTTTGCAGATTCCACGAAAACAGTTTTAGCAAAGTGCTACTGGAAGGAAATTTGAAAGTCTGCGTGATGAAATCACACATCAGAAAGCAATTTCTCAGAAAGCTTCTTTCTAGTTATTATCTGAGGATATTTCCTTTTTCACCTTAGGCCGCAATGCGCTCCCAAATATCACTTTGCAGATTCCACGAGAACAGTGTTAGCAGATTGCCTCATGAAGACGAGGTTGTAACTCTGTGAAATGAATTCACATATCACAAACAGGTTTTTCACAAATCTCCTTTTTAGTTTTTGTTTCAGGATATTTCCTTTGTCACCATAAGCTTCATTGCGCTAAGAAATATCCCAATGTAAATTTCAAGAAAACACTGTTAGCAAACGGATCCATGGAAAGGAAAATGTAACTCTGTGAGTTGCATTCACAAGTCTCAATGCAGTTTCTCAGAATGCTTCTTTCCAGTTTTTATCTGAGGATATTTCCCTTTTCACCATAGCCCTCCATGGGCTCCCAAACATCACTTTGCCAATTCCACGAGAACAGTCTTAGCAAATGGCCTCATGAGGGGAAAGGTGTAACTCTGTGAGATGAATTCAGAGATCAAAAAGAAGTTTCTCAGAGAGCTTCTTTCTCATTTTTATCGGAGGATATTTCCTTTTGCCGTATAGTCTTAAATTGGATCCGAAATATCGGTTCTCAGATTTCACAGAAGTAGGGCTAGCCAAAGGTTCCACGAAATACCAGTGTATGTCAGTGAGTTGAATTCACACAGCATAAAGCAATCTCTCAGAAAGCATCTTTCTTTGTTAAGCTGAGGTTATTTGTGGTCTCGGAGCTACACCATGTGTCTCATTGCAGATTCTGCGAAAACACTGTTTGTAAGCTTCTCAATGAAAGTGATGAAGTAACTCTGTGAGCTGAACTCACTCACAACCAAGAAGTTTCTGAGAGGGCTTCTCTGCAGATTTGTCTGATGATATTTCATTACTCACCATGGCGTTCAACGATATCCAAGATATCACTTCTGAGATTCCACAAAATCACTGCTAGCAAACTCCTCCTTGAAAAAGTGGTGTAACACTGTGAAATGAATTCACACATCACAAAGCAGTTTCTCAGAAAGTTTCATTCCGGTTTTTCTCGGAGGATATTTCCTTTGTCCTTCTACCCTTCAAACCCATCCGAAATATCAGTTCTCAGAATCCACAAAAAAGCTGCTAGCAAACGGCTGAATGAAATAGTGGTGTAACTCTGTGAGATGAAGTCACATATCAGGAAGCAATTTCTCAGAAAGCTTCTTGCACGTTTTTATCTGAGGATATTTCCTTTCTCACTGTAAGCTGCATAGCCCTAAGAAGTATCCCATTGCAGATTTCAAGAAAACTGTGTTAGCAAACTGATCCCTGAAGAGAAAAGGGTAACTGTGTGAGTTGCGTTCGCACATCACAATGCAGTTTCTCAGAATGCCACTTTGCAGTGTTTATCTAAGGATATTCCCTTTTCCACCACAGGCCTCCATGCAATCCCAAGTTCACTTTGCAGATTTCACGACAACGGTGTTAGCAAACTGCTTCATGAGATCTAGGTTGTAACACTGTGAGATGAATTCATATATCACAAAGACGTTTCTCAAAATGCTTCTATCAAGGTTTTAATTGAAAACTGCAGGTTTCATTGGAAGACGTTTCCTTGCCCACCACAAGCCTCCGGGCATCACTAAATATCCCTTCACAGATTCTTCAAAGACAGAGTTTCAAAATTGGGCAACATAGAGTAAACATTAACTCTGTGAAGTGAAAGCACATACTTAGAGAGTATGTGAATATGCAATGAGTTATAACTTTCTTCTCACAAGGCACAGTTTGAACACTGTTCATGTAAAACCAAAAGAGTGATATTCGGAGCACATTGAAGACTATGGCAAAAAGTGAAAGTGAACTGTCTCCCAATAAAAAACAGAAAGAAGCACTCAAAGAAACTGCTCTATGACATGTCCATTTTTTTTTTCACAGGGTTAAAGCATACTCTACGTTTCCCAGTTTGAAAGTCGGTCTTTGAGGGTTCTGCAAAGGGATAGTAAGTGGTACCTGGAGGCCTGTGTCGAGGAAGGAAATGTCTTCCATCTAAAATTGGAGAGAAGCTTTCTGCGCAACTCATTTGTGATGTTTGTATTCATCTCATAGTGTTAAATTATTTTTGGAATGAGCAGATTGAAATCACTGTTTCTGTGGCATCTGAGAAGGGACATTTGGAAACGCTCTTTAGAACATCCTGAAAAAGAAATAACCACAAAAAGAAACCAGAAGGAAGCTTTCTGTGAAACTGCTCTGTGACACGTGAATTCCACTCACACAGTTTAGCTTCTCTTTTCATTGAGCACTATCATAACACTGTTTTTGTTTGGTCTGTGAAAGGATATTCAGGAGCGCTTTGAGGTTTACGGTGAGATAGGAAAAGTCTTCAGATAGAAACTGAGGAGGCTCTTTTGAAGGAGCTGCTTTGTGACATGTGCATTCCACTCACAGAAATATACCTTTCTTCTCAGAAAGGATTCCGGAGTCCCTTTTGGAGAAAAAGCTAGCAAGAGACATTCGGGAGTATAGGGACGGCTATGGTGAAAAAGGAAATATCCTCAGACAAAAGCTGGAAAGAAGATTTCTGTGAAACTGCTTTGTATGAGATACATTTATCATCTCACATATTTAAAACTTTTCATATATTACACAGTTTGGAAAGTCTGTCATGCACGGATCCGTGAAGGGATATTCGGGAGCACATTCAGGCCTACGGTGAAAGAGGAGATATCTTCAGATAAAAACTGAATAGAAGCTTTCTGAGAAACTACTTTGTGATGTATGCATTCCAGTCAGTGAGTTATACCTCTTTTCTCACATGGCAGTGTTTGTACACTGTTCCTGTGAAGCCGAAAATGTGATATTTCACTGCGCATTGAGGACTATAGCGAATAGTGAAATATACTGAAAGAAAATCAAGGAACAAGTATTCCAAGAATCTGCTCTCTGTTATGTGAATTCACTTCACAGAGTTAATGGTTACTCTATGTTACTCAATTTCGAAACTCTGTCTTTGAAGAATCTGTGAAGGGACATTTAGTGACGCCCGGAGGCTTGTGGTGAGCAAGGAAATGTCTACCGAGGAAACCTGCAGAGAAACTTTCTGAGCAACTGCTTTGCAATGTGCGTATTTGTCTCATAGAGTTAAACCATTCTTTGGATTGAGAAGCTTGAAATCACTCTTTTTGTGGAATCCGAGGAAGGACATTTGGGAACGATCCTTAGAATTTGGAGAAAGAAATATCCACAGGTAAAATTCAGAAAGAAGCTTTCTGTGAAACTGCTCTGTGTCGTCTTAATTCCTCTCACTCAATTAAGCCTCTCTTTTCATTGAGCAGTTTTCTAACCCTGTGTAGGTTCAGCGTGTGATGGGATATTCGCGAGCACTTTGAGGCTTCCGTTGAAAAAGGAAATAGGTTCAGACCGAAATTTGGGGAGAAGCTTTCCTCGAAACTGCTTTGTGACATGTGGATTCCACTCATAGTGTTATACCACTCTTCTACAGCGTCGGGGAAACCCTTTTGGAGAAACAGGTACCAAGTGATATTCGGGAGCATGTTGATGCTGATGGTGAAAAGGGATATAGCCTCTGACAAAAACTGGAAAGAAGCTTTCTAGGAAACTACTCTGTGATTTGCATAATCATCTCACATAGATAAAGCTTTCTTTACATTACGCCGCCTGGAAACTGTCATGGACGGATTCACGAAGGGACCTTTGGGAGCACGCTTACGAGTATGGGGAAAAAGGAAATATCTTCAGATAAAAAATGGAAAGAAGCTTTCTGTGAATCTGCTTGTTGCTATGATTATTCATCTCACATAGATGAAGCTTTCTTTACATTATGCAGCTGGGAAACACCCTCATGGATGGATCAACTGCTTGTTGATGTGAGCATTCCACTCAGGGAGTTATAACTTTCTTCTCATAAGGCACAGTTTGAACAGTGTTCCCGTAAAACCAAAACAGTGATATTCCGAGCACATTGAAAACTATGGCAAAAAGTGAAATGTCGTTCAATAAAAAACAGAAAGTAGCACTCTAGGAAACTGCTCTCTGACATGTCCATTCTTTTCACAGGGTCATAACTTCCTCTACATTTCCCAGCTTGAAAGTCGGTCTTTGGGGATCCTCCGAAGGGATAGTAAGTGGCAACCGCAGGCCTGTCTGAGGCAAGGAACTGTCTTCCATCGAAATTTGGAGAGAAGCTTTCTGCGCAACTCTTTTGTGATGTTTGTATTCGTCTCATAGAGTTAAATCATTCTTTGGACTGAGCAGTTAAAAATCACTGTTTCTGTGGAATCTGAGAAAGGATATTTGGAAACGCTCTTTAGAATATCCTGAAAAAGAAATAACCTCAGAGAGAAACCAGAAGGAAGCTTTATCTGAAAGTGCTCTGTTTCACGTGAATTGTTCTCACACAGTTAAGGTTCTCTTTTCACTGAGCAGTACCATAACACTCTTTCTGTTTAGTCTGCGAAGGGATATTCAGGAGCTCTTTGAGACTCATGGTGAGAAAGGAAACGTCTTCAGGTAGAAACTGGAGAGAAGCTTTCTGAGGAGCTGCTTTGTGACGTGTGCATTCCACTCACAGAAATATACCTTTGTCCTCCTAGAGGATTCCAGAATCCCTTTTGGAGAAAGAGTTACCAAGAGACATTTGGGAGTATAGGGAGGGCTTTGGTGAAAAAGCAAATATCCTCAGACAAAAACTGGAAAGAAGATTTCTGTGAAACTGCTTTGTGATAGATATATTTATTCATCTCGCATAGTTAAACTTTTCTTATATTATGAAGTTTGGAAACTCCATCATGCATGGATCCAAGAAGAGACATTCAGTAGCACATTTAGCCCTACAGTGAAACAGGAGATATCTTCACATAAAAAGTGGATAGAAGCTTTCTGAGAAACTACTTTGTGATGTGTGCATTCCAATCAGGGAGTTATACCTCTTTTCTCACAAGGCAGCGTTTGAACACTGTTTCTGTGAAATTGAAAAAGTGATATTTCGGAGTGGATTGAGGACTATAGTGAATAGTGAGATATACTGAAATAAAATCGAGGAAGAAGCGTTCCAAGAATCTGCTCTCAGATATGTGCATTCACTTCACAGAGTTAATGCTTACTCTATGTTGCCCAGTTTCAAAACTCTGTTTTTGAAGAATCTGTGAAGGGATATGTAGTGACGCCGGGAGGCTTGTGGTGAGCAAAGAAACGTCTTCCGATGTAACCTGCAGAGAAACTTTCTGAGCAACTTCTTTGTGATGTGTGTATTCGTCTCATGGAGGTAAGCCATTCTTTGAATTGAGCAGCTTGAAATCACTGTTTTTGTGCTGAGGAAGGACATTTGTAACGATCCTTAGAATATGGAGAAAGAAATATCCTCGGGTAAAATCCAGAAGGAAGCTTTCTGTGAAACTTCTCTGTGTCATCTTTATTCCTCTCGCTCTGTTAAGCCTCTCTTTTCATTGAGCAGTTTTCTAAACCTGTGTATGTTTAGCATGTGATGGGATATTTGGGAGCACTTTGAGGCCTATGGTGAAAAAGGAAATATGTTCAGACCGAAACTGGAGAGAAGCTTTCTGAGGAACTGCATTTTGTCATGTGCATTCCACTCACAGTGTTATAGCTCTCTTCCCATGCAGTGTCAGGGAAACCCTTTTGGAGAAACAGGTACTAAGTGTTTTTTGGGAGCATGTTGATGCCAATGGTGAAAAGGGAAATAGCCTCAGACAAAAACTGGAAAGACGATTTCAAGGAAACTACTCTGATATGTGTAATCATTTCAAATTGATAAAGCTTTCTTTGCGCAGCTTGAAAACTGTCATGGAGGAATCCACGAAGGGACCTTCTGGGGCACATTCATGACTTTGGGGAAAAGGAAATATCTTCAGATTAAAACTGGAAAGAGTCATTCTGTTAATCTGCTTTTTCGTATGTTTATTAACCTCACATAGATGAAGGTTTCTTTACATTACACTGCATGGGAATATCCTCGTGGATGGATCCACGAAGGGATATTTTTGGTTACATTCAGGCCTATGGTGAAATACGGAATACAGTCAGATAAAAACTGGAGGGAAGCTTTCTGAGAAACTTCTTGGTGATGTGTGCATTCCACTCAGGGAGTTATCACATTCTTTTCACAAGGCACACTTTGAATACTGTTACTGTAAAACCAAAAGAGTGATAATCGGAGCACATTCAAAACTGTGACTAAAAGTTAAATGTCATCCAACAGAAAACAGAAAGAAGCACTTGAAGTAAGAGCTCTCTGACTTGTCCATTCTTTTCGCAGTGTTATAGCCTACTCTACATTTCTCGGTTTGAAAGTCCGACTTTGAGGGTTCTGCGAAGCGATAGTAAGTGGCAACCGGAGGCCTGTGTAGAGCAAGGAAATGTCTGCCATCGATAATTGGAGAGACGTGTTCTGCACAACTCTTTTGTGATATCTGCATTCATCTAATAGAGTTTAATCATTCTTTGGATTGAGCAGTTTGAAATCACTGTTTCAGTGGAATCTGAGGAAGGATATTTGGAAATGCTCTTCAGAATATCCTGAAAAAGAAATAACCTCAGAGAGAAACCAGAAGGATGCTTTCTGTGAAACTGCTCCATGTCACGTGAATTTCACAAACACAGTGAAGATTCTCATTTCATTGAGCAATATCATAACACTGTTTTTGTTTAGTCTGCAAATGGATATTCAGGAACGCTTTGAGGCTTACATTGAGAAAGTAAACGTCTTTAGATAGAAACTGGAGAGAAACTTTCTGAGGAGCTGCTTTGTGACATGTGCATTCCACTCACATAAATATATCTTTCTTCTCCTAGAGAAGAAAGATTTTATTTCAGCATATTTCACTATTCGCCATAGTCCTCAATGCACACCGAAATATCACTTTTTTGGTTTCTCAGGAACAGTGTTCAAACGGTGCCTTGTGAGTAAAGAGGTAGAACTCCCTGAGTGGAATGCATACATCAAAAAGTAGTTTCTCAGAAAACTTCTATCCATGATTATCTGAAGATGTCTCCTCTTCCACTGTAGGCCTGAATGTGCTTCTGAATGTCCCTTCCTGGGTCCGTGCATTACGGGGATTCCAAACTGCATAGTATAAGGAAAGTTTTAACTATGCGAGATGAATAAATATTTCTAACACAAAGCCGTTTCACAGAAATCTTCTTTCCAGTTTTTGTCTGAGGATATTTCCTTTTTCACCGTAGCCCTCCTTATACTCTCCAATGTCTCTTGGTAGCTCCTTCTCCAAAAGGGATTCTGGAATCCTCTAGGAGAAGAAAGATATATTTCTGTGAGTGGAATGCACACGTCACAAAGCAGCTCCTCAGAATGTTTCTCTTCAGTTTCTATCTGAAGACGTTTCGTTTCTCGCCATAAGCCTCAAAGCACTCCTGAATATCCCTTTGCAGAATAAACAAAAACAGTGCTATGATACTGCTCAGTGAAAAGAGAAGCTTAGCTGTGTGAGCACAATTCTCATGACAAAGCAGCTTCACAGAAAGCTTCCTCTGGTTTCTCTCAGGTTATTTCCTTTTCAGGATATTCTAAAGAGCATTTCCAAATGTACTTTCTCAGATTCCACAGAAACAGTGATTTCAAACTGCTCAATTCAAAGAATAATTTAACTCTATGAGATGAATACAAACATCACAAAAGAGTTGCGCAGAAAGCTGCTTCTTTCCAATTTTCTATGGAAGACATTTCCTTGCTCGACACAGGTTGCCACTTACTATCCCTTCGCAGAACCCTCAAAGATGAACTTTCAAACTGGGAAAGGTAGAGTAAGCTTTAAACCTATGAAAAGAATGGACATGTCACAGAGCAGTTTCTTCGAGTGCTTCTTTCTGTTTTTTATTGGACTACATTTCACTTTTTGCCATAGTCTTCAATGTGCTCCAAATATCACCCTTTTGGTTTTACAGGAACAGTGTTCAAACTGTGCCTCATGAGAAGAAAGTTATAAATCATGGAGTGGAATGCACACATCACCAAGAAGTTTCTCAGAAAGCTTCTCTCCAGTTTTTATCTGACAATATTACCCATTTCACCATAGGCCTGAATGTGATCCCAAATATCCCTTTGCGGATCCATCCATGAGGCAGTTTCCAAGCTGTGTAATGTAAAGAAAGCTTCATCTATGTGAGATGAATAAACATAGCAAAAAGCAGATGCACAGAAAGCTTCTTTCCAGTTTTTATCTAAA
This sequence comes from Piliocolobus tephrosceles, assembly GCF_002776525.5. NCBI lineage: Eukaryota > Metazoa > Chordata > Mammalia > Primates > Cercopithecidae > Piliocolobus > Piliocolobus tephrosceles. The sequence continues at coordinate 31,405,161 of NC_045450.1, read as the reverse complement.
GATATTTCCTTTTTCACCATAGTCCTGCATGTGCTCCTGAAGGTCCCTTCGTAGATCCGTCCATGACAGTTTCCAAGCTGTGTAATAGGAAGAAAGCATTATCTAGGTGAGTTGATTACACATATCACAGAGTAGTTTCCTAGAAAGCTTCTTTCCAGTTTTTGTCTGAGGCTATTTCCCTTTCCACCATCGGCATCAGCATCCTCCCGAATATCACTTGGTATCTGTTTGTCCAAAAGGGTTTCCCCAACAGTGAATGAGAAGAGAGGTATAACACTGTGAGTGGAATGCACACGTCACAAAGCAGTTCCTCTAAAAGCTTCTCTCCAGTTTCGGTTTGAACATATTTCCATTATCACTGTCAGCCTCAAACTGCTCCCGAATATCCCATCACACACTAAACATACACAGGGTTAGAAAACTGCTCAATGAAAAGAGAGGCTTAATTGAGTGAGAGGAATTTAGACAACACAGAGCAGTTTCACAGAAAGCTTCCTTCTTGATGTTTCCTGAGGATTTTTTTTCTCCATAATCTAAGGATCATTCCCAAATGTCCTTTCTCAGATTCCACAAAAAGAGTGATTTCAAGCTGCTCAATCCAAACAATGGTTTAACTCTATGAGACGAATCACACACCACAAAGTAGTTGCTCAGAAAGTTTCTCTGCAGGTTTCATTGGAAGACGTTTCCTTGCTCAGCACAAGCCTCCGGGCGTCACTAATTATGCCTTCACAGATTCTTCAAAGACAGTGTTTTGAAACTGGGCAATATAGAGTAAGCATTAACTCTGTGAAGTGAATGCACATATCAGAGAGCAGATTCTTTGAATGCTTCTTCCTCGATTTTATTTCAGTATATTTCACTATTCACCATAGTCCTCAATCCGCTCTGAAATATCACTTTTTCCGTTTCACTGGAACAGTGTTCAAACACTGCCTTGTGAGAAAAGAGGTATAACTTTCTGAGTGGAATGCATACATCACAAAGTATTTTCTCAGAAAGCTTCTATTCAGTTTTTATCTGAAGGTATCTCCTCTTTCACCGTAGGCCTGAATGTGCTAGCAAATGTCTCATAGTGGATCCATGTATGATGGAGTTTCCAAACTGCGTAATAGAAGAAAAGTTTTAGCTATGTGATATTAATATATATATCTAACACAAAGCAATTTCACAGAAATCTTCTTACCATTATATGTCTGAGGATATTTCCTTTTTCACCATAGCCGTCCCTATACTCCTGAATGTCTCTTGGTAGCTTTTTCTCCAAAAGGGATTCCTGAATCCTCTATGAGAAGAAAGGCATATTTCTGCGAGTGGAATGCACACGTCACAAGCAACTCCTCAGAAAGCTTCTCTCAAGTTTTATCTGACAATATTTCCTATTTCACCATAGGCCTGAATGTGATCCCAAGTATCCCTTCAAGAATCCATCCATGGTGGAGTTTCCAAGCCGTGTAATGTAAAGAAAGCTTCAAGTATGAGAGATGAATAAACATAGAAAAAGCAGATTCACAGGAAGCTTCTTTCCAGTTTTTATCTGAAGATATTTCCTTTTCACCATAGTCCTGATTGTACTCCCAAAGGTCCCTTCGTGGATCCGTCCATGACAGTTTCCAAGCTGTGTAATGTAAAGAAAGCTTTATCTATGTGATATGATTATACATATCACAGAGTAGTTTCCTAGAAAGCTTCTTTCCAGATTTGTCTGAGGCTATTTCCCTTTTCACCATCAGCATCAACATGCTCCCGAATATCACTTGGTATCTGTTTCTCCAAAAGGGATTCCCCGATGCTGTATGAGAAGAGAGGTATAACACTGTAAGTGGAATGCACACGTCACAAAGCAGTTCCTCAGAAAGCTTCTCTTCAGTTTCGGTCTGGACATGTTTCCTTTTTGACCGTAAGCCTCAAAGTGCTCCCGAATATCCCATAACACGTTAAACATACACAGGGTTAGAAAACTGCTCAATGAAAAGAGAGGCTTCACTGAGTGAGAGGAATTAAGGTGACACAGAGCAGTTTCAAAGAACACAGTTTCAAAGAAATCTTCCTTCTGGATTTTGCCTGAGGATATTTCGTTCTCCATATTCTAAGGATCTTTTACAAATATCCTTCCTCAGATGCCACAAAAACAGTGATTTCAAGCTGCTCAATCTAAAGAATGGTTAAACTCTATGAGACGAATACACACATCACAAAGAAGTTGCTCAGAATGTTTCTCTGCAGGTTACATCGGAAGACGTTTCCTTGCTCACCACAAGCCTCCTGGCACGTGAATTCCACTCACATAATTAAGCTTCTCTTTTCATTCAGCAGTTTCATAACACTTTTTTTGTTTAGTCTGCGAAGGGATATTCAGGAGCGCTTTGAGGCTTACGGTGAGAAAGGAAACGTCTTCAGATAGAAATTGGAGAGAAGCTTTCTGAGGATTTGCTTTGTGACATGTGCATTCCACTCACAGAAATACACCTTACTTCTCCTAGAGGATTCCAGAATCCCTTTTGGAGAAGGAGCTACCAAAAGACATTTGGGAGTGTATGGAGGGCTATGGTGAAAAAGGAAATATCCTCAGACAAAAACCGGAAAGAAGATTTTTGTGAAACTGCTTTGTGTTAGATACATTTATTCATCTCGCATAGCTAAAACATTCCTTATACTATGCAGTTTGGAATCCCCGTAATGCACGGATCCAGGAAGGGACATTTGGAAGCACATTCAGGCCTACAGTGGAAGAGGAGACATCTTCAGATAAACATGGATAGAAGCTTCCTGAGAAACTATTTTTTGATGTATGCATTCCGCTCAGGGAGTTCTACCTCTTTACTCACAAGGCACCGTTTGAACACTGTTCCTGAGAAACCAAAAAAGTGATATTTCGGTGTGCATTGAGGACTATGGCGAATAGTGAAATAGGCTGAAATAAAATCGAGGAAGAAGCATTCCAGGAATCTGCTCTCTGATATATGCATTCACTTTACAGAGTTAATGCTTACTCTATGCTGCCCAGTTGCAAAACTCTGTGTTTGAAGAATCTGTGAAGGGATATTTGGTGACGCCCAGAGGCTTGTGCTGAACAAGGAAACATCTTCCGATGAAACTTGCAGAGAAACTTTCTGAGCACCTGCTTTGTGATGTGTGTATTGGTCTTTTAGAGTTTAACCATTGTTTGTATTGAGCAGCTTGAAATCACTGTTTTTGTGGCATCTGAGGAAGGTCATTTGGAAACGATCCTTAGAATATGGAGAAAGAAATATCCTCAGGTAAAATCCAGAAGGAAGCTTTCTGCGAAACTGCTCTGTGTCATCTTAATTCCTCTCGCTCAATTAAGGCTCCCTTTTCATTGAGCAGTTTTCTAACCCTGTGTATGTTTAGTGTGTGATGGGATATTCGGGAACAGTTTGAGGCTTATGGTGAAAATGGAAATATGTTCAAACCGAAACTGGAGAGAAGCTTTCTGAGGAACTGCTCTGTGGCGTGTGCATTCCACTCACAGTGTTATACCTCTCTTCTCATACACCGTCGGGGAAACCCTTTTGGAGAAACAGGTACCGAGTGATATTCGGGAGCATGTTAATGTTGATGGTGAAAAGGAAAATAGCCTCTGACCAAAACTGTAAAGAAGCTTTCTAGAAAACTACTCTGTGATATGTGTAATCATCTCACATAGAATAAGCTTTCTTTACATTATGCAGCTTGGTATCTGTCATGGATGGATCCACAAAGGGACCTTTGGGAGCACATTCAGGACTATGGAGAAAAAGGAAATATCTTCCGATAAAAATTGGATAGAAGCTTTCTGTGAATCTCCTTTTTGCTATATTTGTTCATCTCACATAGTTCAAGCTTTCTTTACATTACGCAGCATGAAACTCCTTCGTGGATGGATCTGTGAAGGGAAATTTTGAATCACATTTGGGCCTATGGTGAAATAGGAAATACAGTCAGATGAAAACTGGAGAGAAGTTTCTGAGAAACTGCTTGGTGGTGTGTGCATTCCACTCGGGGAGTTATAAATTTATTCTCATAAGGCACGGTTGGAACACAGTTCCTGTAAAACCAGAAGAGTGATATTTGGAGCACATTGAAGACAATGGCAAAAAGTGAAATGTCGTCCAATAAAAAACAGAAAGAAGCACTCGAAGAAGCTGCTCTCCTACATATCCATTCTTTTCATAGGTTTAAAGTTTACTCTACCTTTCCCAGTTTGAAAGTTCATCTTTGAGGGTTCTGCAAAGGGATAGTAAGTGGCAATTGGAGGCCTGTGTCAAGCAAGGAAATGGGTTCCATCGAAAATTGGAGGAAAGCTTTCTGCGCAACTCTTTTGTGATGTTTGTATTCATCTCATAGAGTTAAATCATTCTTTGGATTCAGCAGTTTGAAGTCACTGTTTTTGTGGAATCTGAGAAAAGGACATTTGGAAATGCTCTTTAGAATATCCTGAAAAAGAAATAACCGCAGAGAGAAACCAGAAAGAAGCTTTCTGTTACACTGCTTTGTGTCACGTGAATGCCACTCACACAGTTAAACTTCTGTTTTCATTGAACAGTATCATAATTCTATTTTTGCTTAGTCTGAGAAGGGATATTCAGGAGCACATTGAGACTCATGGTGAGAAAGGAAAATTCTTCAGATAGAAACTGGAGAGAACCTTTCTGAGGGGCTGTTTTGTGACGTGTGCATTCCACTCACAGAAATATACCTCTTATCATATAGGATTCCGGAATCCCTTTTGGAGAAGGAGCTATCAAGAGACATTGGAGAGTATAAGGAAGGCTATGGTGAAAAAGGAAATATCCTCAGACAAAAACTGGCAAGAAGATTTCTGTGAAACTGCTTTGTGTTAGATATATGGATTCATGTCACATAGTTAAAACTTTTCTTAAATTACGCACTTTGGAAACTTCATCATGCACACATCCGTGAAGGGACATTCGGGAGCACATCCAAGCCTATGATGAAATAGGAGATATATTCAGATTAAAACTGGATAGAAGCTTTCTGAGAAACCACTTTGTGATGTATGCATTCCACTCAGGGGGCTATACCTCTTTTCTCACAATGCAGTGTTTGACCACTGTTCCTGTGAAACGGAAAGACTAATATTTTGGAGCTCATTGAGGACTACGGAGAATAGTGAAATATACTGAAATAAAATCGAGAAAGAAGCGTTCCAAGAATCTGCTCTCTGATATGTGCATTCACTTCACAGAGTTAATGGTTACTCTATGTTGCCCAGTTTTGAAACTTTGTCTTTGAAGGATCTGTGAAGGGATATATAGTGATGCACGGAGGCTTGTGGTGAGCAAGGAAAGGTCTTCCGATGAAACCTGCAGAGAAACTTTCTGAGCAACTGCTTTGTGATGTGTGTGTTCGTCTCATACAGTGAAACCATTCTTTGGATTGAGCAGCTTGAAATCACTGTTTTTGTGGAATCTGAGGAAGGATATTTGGGAATGATCCTTAGAACATGGAGAAAGAAATATCCTCAGGTAAAATCCAGAAGGAAGCTTTCTGTGAAACTGCTCTGTGTCACGTGAATTACAATCACACAGTTAATTTTCTCTTCACTGAGCAGTAGCATAACACTGATTTTGTTTAGTCATAACACTGTTTAGCTATAACACTGTTTTGTCTATTGAAAGAGGAGCTATCTTCGGATAAAAACTAGATAGAAGCTTTCTGAGGAACTACTTTGTGATGTATTCATTACCCTCAGGATGTTATACCTCTTTTCTCACAAGGCAGTGTTTGAACACTGTTCCTGTGATACCGAAAAAGTCATATTTTGGAGCGCATTGAGGACTATGGCGAATAGTGACATATACTGAAATAATATCGAGGAAGAAGCGTTCTAAGTATCTGCTCTTTGATACGTGCATGCACTTCACAGCGTTAATTCTTACTCTATGTTGACCAGTTTCGAAACTCTGTCTTTGAAGAATCTGTGAAGGGATATTTAGTGACACAAGGAGTCTTGTGGTGAGCAAGGAAACATCTTCCGATGATACCTGCACAGAAACTTTGTGAGCAACTGCTTTGCGATGAATGCATTCGTCTCATAGAGTTAAAACATTCTTTGAATTGAGCAGCATGAAAGCACTGTTTTTGTGGAATTTGAGGAAGGAAATTTGTTAACGATTCTTAGAAAATGGAGAAACAAATATCCTCAGGTAAAATCCAGAAGGAGTCTTCCTGTGAAACTGCTCTGTGTCATCTTAATTTCTCTCAATCAGTTAAGCCTCTCTTTTCATTGAGCAGTTTTCTAACCCTGTGTAAGTTTAGGGTGTCATGGGATATTCAGGAGCACTTTGAGGCTTACGGTCAAAAAGGAAATATGTTCAGAGCAAAACTGGAGAGAAGCTTTCCGAGGAACTGCCTTGTGACCTGTGCATGCCACTCACAGTGTTGTACCTCTCTTCTCATACAGCATCGGGAAAACCCTTTTGGAGAAACAGGTACCAAGTGACATTCGGGGGCATGTTGATGCCGATGCTGAAAAGGGAAATAGCCGCAGACAAATATTGGAAAGAAGCTTTCTCGGAAACAACACTCTGATACGTGTAATCATTTCAAATAGATAAAGCTTTCTTTATATTACGCAGCTTGGAAACTGTCATCGACGGATCCACGAAGTGACATTCAGCAGCACATTCGGGACTATGGTGAAAAAGGAACTATCTTCAGAAAAAAACTGGAAAGAAGCCTTCTGTGAATCTGCTTTATGCTATGTTTATTCATCTCACATAGATGAAGCTTTCTTCACATTACGCAGCTTGGATACTCCCTCGTGAATGGATCCGCGAAGGGAGATTGGGGATCACATTCGGGCATGTGGTGAAATAGGATATATAGTCAGATAAAAACTGGAGAGAAGCTTTCTGAGAAACTGCTTGGTGATATGTGCACTCCACTCAGGGAGTTATAACTTTCTTCTCATAAGGCACAGTTTGAACACTGTTCCTGTAAAACCAAAAGAGTGATATTCGGAGCACATTGAAGACTATGGCAAAAAGTGAAATGCCGTCCAATAAGAAACAGAAAGAAGCACTCAAAGAAACTGCTCTCTGACATGTCCATTCTTTTCACAGGGTTAAAGCTTACTCTACATTACCCAGTTTGAAAGTCGGTCTTTGAGGGTTCTGTGAAGGGATAGTAAGTGGCAACTGGAGGCCTGTGCCGAGCAAGGAAATGTCTTCCATCGAAAACTGGAAAGAACATTTCCGTGCATCTCTTTTGTGATGTTTGTTTTCATCTCATAGAGTTAAATCATTCTTTGGATTGAGCAGTTTGAAATCACTGTTCCTGTGGAATCTGAGAAAGGACATTTGAAAAGGCTTTTTAGAATATCCTGAAAAAGAAATAACCTCAGATAGAAACCAGATGGAAACTTTGTTCGAAACTGCTCAGTGTCACGTGAATTCCGCTCGCACAGTTGAGCTTCTCTTTTCATTGAGCAGTATCATAACCCTGATTTTTTTTTTTTTTTTCAGTCTGCGAAGGGATATATTCAGGATCACTTTGAGGCTTACGGTGAGAAAGGAAAGGCCTTCAGATAGAAACTGGAGAGCAGCTTCCTGAGGAGCTGCTTTGTTTTGAAATTCTGTCTTTGAAGAATCTGTGAAGGGATATTTAGTGACGTGCGGAGTCTTGTGGTGAGCAAGGAAACGTCTTCTGATGAAACGTGCAGAGAAACTTTCTGACCAACTGCTTTGCAATTTGTGCATTCGTCTCATAGAGTTAAACCATTCTTTTCATTGAGCAGCTTGAAATCACTGTTTTTGTGGCATCTGAGGAAGGACATTTTGGAACGATACTTAGAATGCAGAGAAAGAAATATAATCAGGTAAAATCCAAAAGGAAGCTTTCTGTGAAACTGCTCTGTGTCGTCTTAATTCCTCTGGCTCAGTTAAGCCTCTCTTTTCATTGAGCAGTTTTCTAACCTTGTGTAAGTTTAGCGTGTTATGGGATATTCGGGAGCACATTGAGGCTTACGGTGAAAAAGGAAATATGTTCAGACCGAAAATGGAGAGAACCTTTCCGAGAAATTGCTTTGTGAGGTGTGAATTTTACTCACAGTGTTATACCTCTCTTCTCATACAGCGTCGGGGAAACCCTTTTGGAGAATCAGGTACCAAGTGATATTCGGGAGCATGTTGATGCCGATGGTGAAAACGGAAAAAGCCTCAGACGCAACCTGGAAAAGAAGCTTTCTAGGAAACTGCTCTGTGATATGTATAATCTCCTCCAATAGATAAAGCTTTCTTTACATTTCACAGCTTGGAAACTGTCATGGACGGATCCATGAAGGGATGTTTGGGAGTAGATTCAGGACTATGGTGAAAAAGGTAATATCTTTAGATAAAAACAGGAAAGAAGCTTTCTGTAAATCTGCCTTTTGCTATGTTTATTCATCTCACATAGGTGAGGCTTTCTTTACATTACACAGCTTGGTAAGTCCCTCTTGGATGGATATGCGAAGGGATATTTGGGATCACATTCGTGCCTATGGTGAAAGAGGAAATATAGTCCGATAAAAACTGGAGAGAAACTTTCTGAGAAACTGCTTGGTGATGTGTGCATTCCACTCAGGGAGTTATAACTTTCTTCTCATAAAGCGCAGTTTGAACACTGCTCCTGTAAATCCAAAAGAGTGAAATTTGGAGCACATTGAAGACTACGGCAGAAAGAGAAATGTCGTCCAATATAAAACAGAAAGAAACACTCGAAGAAACTGCTCTCTGACATGTCCATTGTTTTCACAATGTTAAAGCTTACTCTACATTTCCCAGTTTGAAAGTCGGTCTTTGAGGGTTCTGCAAAGGGATAGTAAGTGGCATCCAGAGGCCTGTGTCAAGCAAGGAAATGTCTTCCATCGAGAATTGGAGAGAAGTTTCTGCGCAACTCTTTTGTGATGTTTGTATTCATCTCATAGAGTTAAATCATTCTTTGGATTGAGCAGTTTGAAACCACTGTTTCTGTGGAATCTGAGAAAGGACATTTGTAAACACTCTTTAGAATATCCTGAAAAAGAAATAACCTCACAGAGAAACCAGAAGGAAGCTTTCTGTGAATCTGCCCTTTGTCAAGTGAATTCTGCTCACACAGTTAAGGTTCTCTTTTCATTGAACTGTATCATAACACTGTTTTTGTTTAGTTTGCAAAGGGAAATTCAAGATTGCTTTGAGGCTAACAGTGAGAAAGTAAACGTCTTCATATAGAAACTGGAGAGAAGCTTTGGGAGGAGCTGCTTTGTGACGTGTGCATTCCACTCACAGAAATATACCTTTCTTCTTCTAGAGGATTCTGGAATCCCTTTTGGAGAAAAAGCTACCAAGAGACATTCGGGAGTATAGGGATGGCTACAGTGAAAAAGAAAATATCCTGAGACAGAAACTGGAAAGGATATTTCTGTGAAATTGCTTTTTGTTAGATATATTTATTCATTTCACATAGTTAAAACATTTCTCATATTACGCAGTTTTGAAACTCCGTCATGCACGGATTTGCGAAGGGATTTTTGGGAGCACATTCAAGCCTATGCTGAAAGAGGAGATATCTTCAGATTAATACTGGATAGAATCTTTCTGAGAAACTACTTTGTTATGTATGCATACCACTCATGGAGTTATACCTCTTTTCTCACAAGGCAACGTGTGAACACAGTTCCTGTGAAGCCGAAAAAGTGGTATTTCATGGCGCATTGAGAACCATGGCGAATAGTGAAATATACTGAAATAAAATCGATGAAGAAGCGTTCCAAGAATCTGCTCTCTGATGTGTGCATTCACTTAACAGAATTAATTCTTACTCTATGTTGTCCAGTTTCGAAACTGTCTTTGAAGGATCTGTGAAGCAATACTTAGTGACACCAGGAGGCTTGTGGTGAGCAAGGAAACGTCTTCCGATGAAACCTGCAGATAAACTTTCTGAGCAAATGCTTTGCAACGTGTGTCTTCGTCTCATAGAGTTAAACCATTCTTTGGATGGAGCAGCTTGAAATCACTGTTTTTGTGGCATCAGAGGAGGACATTTGGGAACGATCCTTAGAACATGGAGAAAGAAATATCCTAAGGTAAAATCCATAAGGAAGCTTTCTGTGAAACTCCTCTGTGTCGCCTTAATTCCCCTTCCTCAGTTAAACCTCTCTTTTCATTGAGCAGTTTTCTAACCCTGTTTATGTTTATCGTGTGATGTTATATTCTGGAGCACTTTGAGGCTTACGGTGAAAAAGGAAATATGTTCAGACCGAAACTGGAGAGAAGCTTTGGGACTAACTGCTTTGTGACGTGTGCATTCCACTCACAATGTTTTACCTCTCTACTCATACAGCATCACAGAAACCCTTTTGGACAAACAGATATGAAGTGATATTCTGGAGCATGTTGATGCTGATGGTAAAAGGGGAAATAACCTCAGATAAAAACTGGAAAGAACCTTTCTAGGAAACTACTCTATGCTATGTGTAATCATCTCACATAGATAAAGCTTTCTTTTCATTATACCGCTTGGAAACAGTCATGGACGGATCCACAAAGGGACCTTTGGGAGCACATTCAGGACTATGGTGAAAAAGGAAATATCTTCAGATAAAAAAGGGTAAGAAACTTTCTGTGAATCTGCTTTTTGCTCTATTTATTCATCTCACATAGTTGAAGCATTCTTTACATTACACAGCTTAGAAACTCCCTCCTGGTTGGATCAGCGAAGGGATATTTGGGATCACATTCGGGCCTATGGTGAAATAGGAAATATATTCAGATAAAAACTGCAGAGAGGCTTTCAGAGAAACTGCTTGGTGATGTGTGCATTCCACTCAGGGAGTTATAACTTTCTTCTCATAAGGCACAGTTTGAGCACTGTTCCTGTTAAACCAAAAGAGTGATATTCAGAGCACATGGAAGACTATGGCAAAAAGTGAAATGTCGTCCAATAAAAACCAGAAGGAAACAGTCGAAGAAACTGCTCTATGACATGTCCATTCTTTTCACAGGGTTACAGCTTACTCTACATTTTCCAGTTTGAAAGTTGGTGTTTGAGGGTTCTGCAAAGGGATAGTAAGTAGCAACCAGAGGCCTGTGTCAAGCAAGGAAATGTCTTCCATCGAAAATTGAAGAGTATCTTACTGCACAACTCTTCTGTGATATTTGTATTCATCTCATATAGTTAAATCATTCTTTGGATTGAGCAGTTTGAAATCACTGTTTCTGTGGAATCTGAGAAAGGACATTTGGAAACGCTCTTTAGAATATCCTGAAAAAGAAATAACCTCAGAGAGAAAGCAGAAGGAAGCTTTCTGTGAAACTCCTCTGTGTCAGATGAATTCCGCTCACAGAGTTAAGCTTCTCTTTTCATCGAGTAGTATCATAACACTGTTTTTGTTAGTCTGCGAAGGGATATTCAGGAGGACTTTGAGGCTTATGGTGAGAAACAAAACGTCTTCAGATAGAAACTGAAGAGAAGCTTTCTGGGGAGCTTCTTTGTGACGTTTGCATTCGACTCACAGATATATACCTTTCTTCTCCTAGAGAATTCTGGAATCCCCTTTTGCAGAAAGAGCTACCTAGAGACATTCAGGAGTATAAGTAGGGCTGTGGTGAAAAAGGAAATATCCTCAGAAAAAAACTGGAAAGATTTCTGTGAAACTGCTTTGTATTAGATATATTTATTCATCTTACATAGTTAAAACTTTTCTGATATCATGCGGTTTGGAAACTCCGTCATGCTCGGAACCACAAAGGGACATTCTGGAGCACATTCAGGCCTATGGTGAAAGAGGAGATATCTTCAGATAAAAACTGGATAGAATCTTTCTGAGAAACTGCTTTGTGATGTATGCATTCCACTCAGGGAGCTATACCTCTTTTCTCACAAGGCAGTGTTTGAAAACTGTTCCTGGGAAAATGAAAATGTGATATTTCAGAGCACAATCAGGACTATGGTGAATAGTAAAATATACTGAAATAAAATCCAGGAAGAAGCATTCCCAGAATCTGCTTTCTGATATGTGCATTCACTTCACAGAGTTAATGCTTACTCTATGTTGCCCAGTTTCGAAACACTGTCTTTGAAGAATCTGTGAAGGGATATTTAGTGAGGCCCAGAGGCTTGTGGTAAGCAAGGAAACGTCTTCCAAGCAAACCTGCAGAGAAACTTTCTGAGCAACTGCTTTGTGATGTGTGTATTCGTCTCATATTGTTAAACCATTCTTTGGATTGAGCAACTTGAAATCACTGTTTTTGTGGCATCTGTGGAAGGACATTTGGGAACTATCCTTAGAATGTGAAGAAAGACATATCCTCAGGTAAAATCCAGAAGAAAGCTTTCTGTGAAACTGCTCTGTGTCGCCTTAATTTCTCTCACTCCGTTAAGCCTCTTTTCATTGAGCAGTTTTCTAACCCTGTGTATGTTTAGCGTGTGATGAGATATTTGAGAGCACCTTGAGTCTTGCGGTGTAAAAGAAAATATGTTCGGACCGAAGCTGGAGAGAAGCTTTCCGAAGAACTACTTGGTGATGTGTGTATTCCACTCACAGTTTTATACCTCTCTAATCATACAGTGTCAGTGAAACCATGTTGGAGAAACAGGTACCAAGTGATATTCGGCAGCATGTTGTTGCTGATGTTGAAAAGGGAAATAGTCTCAGACAAAAACTGGAAGGAAGCCTTCTAGAAAATTACTCTGTAATATGTGTAATCATCTCACATAGATAAAGCTTTCTCTACATTACACAGCTGGGAAACTGTCATGGACGGATCCAAGAAGGGACCTGTGTGAGCACATTCAGGACTATGACGAAAAAGGAAATATCTTGAGATAAAACTGGAGAGAAGCTTTCTGTGAATCTGCTTTTTGTTATGTTTATTCATCTCACATAGATGAAGCTTTTTTACATTATGCAGCTTGGAAACTCCTTCGTGGATGGATCCGTGAAGGGATATTTGAGATCACATTCGGGCCTATAGTCAGATAAAAACTGGAAAGAAGCTTTCTGAGAAACTGCTGGGTGATGTGTGCATTACACTCAGGGAGTTATAACTTTCTTCTCATAAGGCACAGTTTGAACACTGTTCCTGTAAAACCAAAAGAGTGATATTCGGATCACCTTGAAGACTATGGCAAAAAGTGAAATGTCGTCCAATAAACAACAGAAAGAAGCACTCGAAGAAACTGTTCTCTGACATCTCCATTCTTTTCACAGGGTTAAAGCTTACTCTACATTTCCCAGTTTGAAAGTCGGTCTTTGAGGTTTTAGCGAAGGGATACTAAGTGGTAACCAGAGGCCTGTGTCGAGGACGGAAATGTCTTCCATCAAAAATTGGAGAGAACCTTTCTGTGCAACACTTTTGTGATGTTTGTATTCATCTCATAGAGTTAAATCATTCTTTGGATTGAGCAGTTTGAAATCTCTTTTTCTTGGAATCTGAGAAAGGACATTTGGAAATGCTCTATAGAATAACCTGAAAAAGAAATAATCTGAGAGACAAAGCAGAAGGAAGCTTTATGTGAAACTGTCCTGTGTCACGTGAATTCCACTCACACGGTTAAGCTTCTCTTTTCATTGAGCAGTATCACAACACAGTTTTTGATTAATCTGCGAAGGGGTATTCTGTAGTGCTTTGAGACTTACAGTGAGAAAAGGAACGTCTTCAGATGGAAACTGGAGCGAAGCTTTCTGAGAAGCTGCTTTGTGATGTGTGTATTCCACTCACAGAAGTATACCTTTCTTCTCCTAGAGGATTCCGGAAGCCCTTTTGAAGAAAAGGCTACCAAGAGACATTCGGGGGTTCAAGGACGGCTATGGTGAAAAAGGAAATATTTGGGAACGATACTTAGAACATGGAGAAAGAAATATCCTCAGGGAAAATCCAGAAGGAAGCTTACTGTGAAACTGTTCTGTGTCGTCTTAATGGCTCTCACTCTGTTAAGCCCCTCATTTCATTGAGCAGTTTTCTAACCCTCTGTATGCTTAGCGTGTGACGGGATATTCAGCAGCACTTTGATTCTTACTGTGAAAAAGGAAATATGTCCAGACAAAAACTGGAGAGAAGCTGTCCGAGGAACTGCCTTGGGACATGTGCATTCCACTCATGGTATTATACCTCTCTTCTCATACAACGTCGGGGAAACACTTTTGAAGGAACAGACCAATTGATATTCGGGAGCATGTTGATGCTGATGGTGAAAAGAGATATAGCCTCAGAGAAAAACTGGAAAGAAGTTTTCTAGGAAACTACTCTTTGATATGTGCAATCATCTCGCATAAATAAAGCTTTCCTTATATTACACAACTTGGAAACTGTCATGGACGGATCCAGGAAGGGACCTTTGGGAGCACATTCAGGACTGTGGTGAAAAAGGAAATGTCTTCAGATAAAAACTGTAAAGAAGGTTTCTGTAAATCTGCTTTTTGCTATGTTTATTCATCTCACAGAGATGAAGCTTCCTTTACATTGTACAGCTTGGAAATTCCCTCTTGGATGGATCCGCGAAGGGATATTCGGGATCATATTCAGGCCTATGGTGAAATAGAAAATATAGCCAGATAAAAACTGGTGATAATCTGTCTGACAAACTGTTGGTGATGTGTGCATTCCACTCAGGGAGTTGTAACTTCCTTCTCATAAGCCACAGTTTGAACACTGTTCCTGGAAAAGCAAAAGAGAGATATTCGGAGCACATTGAAGACTATGGCAAAAAGTGAAATGTCGTCCAATAAAAAACAGAAAGAAGAACTCGAAGAAATGCTCTCTGACATGTCCATTTTTTTCACAGGGTTAATACTTACTCTACATTTCACAGTTTGAAAGTCGGTTTTTGAGGTTCTGCGAAGGGATAGTAAGTGTGAACCAGAGTCCTCTGTGGAGCAAGGAAATGTCTTCCATCCAAAATTGGAGAGAAGCTTTCTGCGCTACTCGTTTGTGATGTTTGTATTCATCCCATAGAGTTAAATCATTCTTTGGCTTGAGCAGTTTGAAATCACTGTTTCTGTGGAATCTGAGAAAGGATATTTGGAAACGCTCTTTAGAATATCCTGAAAAAGAAATAACCTCAGAGAGAAACCAGAAGGAACCTTTCTGTGAAACTGTTCTATGTCACGTGAATTCCGCTCACACAGTTAAGCTTCTCTTTTCATTGAGCAGTATCACAACAGTTTTTGTTTAGTCTGGAATGGATATTCAGGAGTGCTTTGAGGCTTACGGTGAGAAACGAAACATCTTCAGATAGAAACTGGAGAGAAGCTTTCTGAGGAGCTGATTTGTGACGTGTGCATTCCACTCACAGATTTCCACTCACAGAATGATGGGTGCATTCCACTCACAGAATGACTTGTGCATTCCACTCACCTTTCTTCTCCTAGAGGATTCCAGAATCCCTTTTGGAGAAAAAGCTACCAAGAGACATTTGGGAGTATAGGGATGGCTATGCTGAAAAAGGAAATATCCTCAGACAAAAACTGGAAAGTTGATTTCTGTGAAACTACTTTGTGTTAGATATATTTATTCATCTTGCATAGTTAAAACATTTCTTATATTACGCAGTTTGGAAACTCCGTCATGCACGGATCCGCGAGGGATATTTGGGAACACATTCAGGCCTCCGGTGAAAGAGGAGATATCTTCAGATAAAAACTGAATAGAAGCTTTCTGAGAAATGACTTTGTGATGTATGCATTCCACTCAAGGAGTTATATCTCTTTTCTCACAAGGCAGTGTTTGAACATTGTTCCTGTGAAACCGAAAAGGTGGTATTTCAAAGCACATTGAGGACTATGGCGAATAGTGAAATATACTGAAATAAAATCGAGGAAGAAGCATTCCAAGAATCTGCCCTCCGATATGTGCATTCGTTTCACAGAGTTAATGCTTACTCAATGTTGCCCAGTTTCGAAACTCTGTCTTTGAAGGATCTGTGAAGCGATATTTAGTGACACCTGGAGGCTTGTGGTGAGCAAGGAAAAGTCTTCTGATGAAACCTGCAGAGAAACTTTCTGACCAACTGCTTTGTGATGTGTGTATTTGTCTCTTAGAGTTAAACCGACCTTTGGATTGAGCAGCTTAAAATCACTGTTTTTGTGGAATCTGAGGAAGGACATTTGGGAATGATCCTTAGAACATGGAGAAAGAAATATCCTCAGGTAAAATCCAGAAGGAAACTTTCTGTGAAACTGCTTTGTGTCATCTTTATGGCTCTCACACAGATAAGCCCCTCTTTTCATTGAGCAGTTTTCTAACCCTGTGTACGCTTAGCATGTGATGGGACATTTGGGAGCACTTTGCGGCTTAAGGTGATAAAGGAAATATGTTCAGACCAAAACTAGAGAGAATCTTTTGGGGAAGTGCCTTGTGAGGTGTGCATTCCACTCACAGTGATATACCTCTCTTCTCTTACAGCGTCGGGGAAACTTTTTTAGAGAAACAGGTACCAAGTGATATTTGGGAGCATGTTTGTGCCGATGGTGAAAAGGGAAATAGCCTCAGACTAAAACTGGAAAAGTTTTTCTAGGAAACTACTCTGTGATATGTGTCATCATCTCACAAAAATAATACTTTCTTTACATTACTCAGCTTGGAAACTGTCATGGACGGATCCACGAAGGGACCTTCAGGTTGACTTTGAGGACTATGGTGAAAAACGAAATATCTTCAGATCAGAACAAGAAAGAAGCTTTCTGTGAATCTGCTTTTTGCTATGTTTATTCATCTCACATAGATGAATCTTTCTTTACATTACACAGCTTGGAAATTCCCTCGTGGATGGATCCACGAAGGGATATTTGGGATCACATTTGGGCCTATAGTGAAATAGGAAATGTAGTCAGATCAAAACGGGAGAGAAGCTTTCTGAGAAACTGGTTGGTGACGTGTGCATTCCACTCAGTTAGTTATAACTTTCTTCTCATAAGGCACAATTTGAACACTGTTCCCGTAAAACCAAAAGAGTGATATTCGGAGCACACTGAAGACTATATCAAAATTGAAATGTCCAATAAAAAACAGAAAGAAGCACACGAAGAAACTGCTCTCTGACTTTTCCATTTTTACACAGGGTTAAAGCTTACTCTACATTTCCCTGTTTGAAAGTCGGTTTTGAGGGTTCTGCGAAGGGACAGTAAGTGCCTGTGTCGAGCAAGAAAATGTCTTCCATCAAATATTTGAGAGAAGTTTTCTGTGCAACTCTTTTGTGAAGTTTGTGCTCATCTCATAGAGTTACATTATTCTTTGGATGGAGTAGTTTGAAATCACTGTTTCTGTGGAAACTGAGAAAGGACATTTGGAAACGCTTTTTAGAATACCCTGAAAAAGAAATAACCTCAGAGAGAAACCAGAAGGAATCTTTCTTTGAAATTGCTCTGTGTCACGTGAATTCCACTCACACAGTTAAGCTTCTCTTTTCATTGAGTAGTATCATAACAATGTTTTTGTTTAGTCTGCGAAGGGATATTCAGCAGCGCTTTGAGGCTTTCGGTGAGAAAGGAAATGTCTTCAGATAGAAACTGCAGAGAATCTTTCTGTGGAGCTGCGTTGTGATGTGTGCATTCCACTCACAGAATTCAACTAACAGAATGACGTGTGCATTCCACTCACCTTTCTCCTCCGAGAGGACTCCAGAATCCCTTTTGGAGAGAAAGCTACCAAGAGACATTCGGGAGTATAGGGATGGCTACGGTGAAAAAGGAAATATCCTCAGACAAAAACTGGAAAGAAGATTTCTGTGAAACTGTTTTGTGTGAGATATATTTATTCATCTCTAATAGTTAAAACTTTTCATATATTCCGCAGTTTAGAAACTCCGTCCTGCACGGATCCATGAATTGACATTGGGGAGCACACTCAGGCCTATGGTGAAAGAGAAAATATCTTCAGAAAAAAGTGGAGAGAAGCTTTCTAAGAAATGACTTTGTGATGTATTCATTCCACTCAGGGTGTTATACCTCTTTTCCCCCAACGCAGTGTTTGAACACTGTTCTTGTGAAACCGAAAAAGTGATATTCCAGAGTGCAATGAGGACTATGGCAAATAGTGAAATATACCAAAATAAAGTCGAGGAAGAAGCGTTCCAAGAATCTGCTCTCTGATATGTGCATTCATTCACAGAGTTAATGCTTACTCAATGTTGCCCAGTTTCGAAACTCTGAAAAATCTGTGAAGGGATATTTAGTGACACCCGGAGGTGTCTGGTGAGCAAGGAAACGTCTTTTTTTTTTTTTTTTTTTATACTTTAAGTTCTAGGGTACATGTGCATAACGTGCAGGTTTGTTACATATGTATACTTGTGCTATGTTGGTGTGCTGCACCCGTCAACTCCTCAGCACCCATCAATTCATCATTTGTATCATGTATAACTCCCCAATGCAATCCCTCCCCCCTCCCAACTCCCCATGATAGGCCGCAGTGTGTGATGTTCCCCTTCCCGAGTCCAAGTGATCTCGTTTTTCAGTTCCCACCTATGAGTGAGAATATGCAGTGTTTGGTTTTCTCGTCTTGTGATAGTTTGCTAAGAATGATGGTTTCCAGCTGCATCCATGTCCCTACAAAGGACGCAAACTCATCCTTTTTTATGGCTGCATAGTATTCCATGGTGTATATGTGCCACATTTTCTTAATCCAGTCTGTCACAGATGTACATTGGGGTTGATTCCAAGTCTGTGATATTGTGAATAGTGCCGCAAAAAACATACGTGTGCATGTGTCTTTGTAGTAGAATAATTTATAATCCTTTGGGTATATACCCAGTAGTGGGATGGCTGGGTCATATGGTACATCTAGTTCTAGATGCTTGAGGAATTGCCATACTGTTTTCCATAATGGTTCAACCAGTTTACAATCCAACCAACAGTGTAAAAGTGTTCATATTTCTCCACATCCTCTCCAACACCTATTGTTTCCTGACTTTTTAATAATTGCTGTTTTAACTGGTGTGAGATGGTATCTCATTGTGGTTTTGATTTTCATTTCTCTGATGGCCAGTGATGATGAGCATTTTTTCATTCGTCTGTTGGCTGTATGAATGTCTTCTTTTGAGAAATGTCTGTTCATATCCTTTCCCCACTTTTTGATGGGGTTGTTTGTTTTTTTCTTGTATATTTGTTTGAGTTCTTTGTAGATTCTGGATATTAGCCCTTTGTCAGACGAGTAGATTGCAAAAATTTTCTCCCATTCTGTAGGTTGCCTGTTCACTCTGATGGTAGTTTCTTTTGCTGTGCAGAAGCTCTTTAGTTTAATTAGATCCCATTTGTCAATTTTGGCTTTTGCTGCCATTGCTTTTGGTGTTTTAGACATGAAGTCCTTGCCCATGCCTATGTCCTGAATGGTACTACCTAGATTTTCTTCTAGAGTTTTTATGGTATTAGGTCTAACATTTAAGTCTCTAATCCATCTTGAATTAATTTTCGTATAAGGAGTAAGGAAAGGATCCAGTTTCAGCTTTCTTCTTATGGCTAGCCAATTTTCCCAGCACCATTTATTAAATAGGGAATCCTTTCCCCATTTCTTGTTCTTGTCAGGTTTGTCAAAGATCAGATGGCTGTAGATGTGTGGTATTATTTCTGAGGGCTCTGTTCTGTTCCATTGGTCTATATCTCTGTTTTGCTACCAGTATCATGCTGTTTTGGTTACTGTAGCCTTGTAGTATAGTTTGAACTCAGGTAGCATGATGCCTCCAGCTTTGTCCTTTTGACTTAGGATTGTCTTGGCAATGCGGGCTCTTTTTTGGTTCCATATGAACTTTAAAGCAGTTTTTTCCAATTCTGTGAAGAAACTCATTGGTAGCTTGATGGGGATGGCATTGAATCTATAAATAACTTTGGGCAGTATGGCCATTTTCACGATATTGATTCTTCCTATCCATAAGCATGGTACATTCTTCCATTTGTTTGTGTCCTCTTTTATTTCACTGAGCAGTGGTGTGTAGTTCTCCTTGAAGAGGTCCATTACATCCCTTGTAAGTTGAATTCCAAGGTATTTTATTCTCTTTGAAGAAATTGTGAATGGAAGTTCATTCCATGATTTGGCTCTCTGTCTGTCTGTTCCTGGTGTATAAGAATGCTTGTGATTTTTGCACATTAATTTTGTATCCCGAGACATTGCTGAAGTTTCTTATCAACTCAAGGAGATTTTGGACTAAGACGATGGGGTTTTCTAAGTATACAATCATGTCATCTTCAAACAGGGACAATTTGACTTCTTCTTTTCCTAACTGAATACGCTTGATTTATTTCTCTTGCCTGATTGCCCTAGCCAGAACTTCTAACACTATGTTGAATAGGAGTGGTGAGAGAGGGCATCCATGTCTTGTGCCAGTTTTCAAAGGGAATTTTTCCAGTTTTTGCCCATTCAGTATGATATTAGCTGTGGGTTTGTCATAAATAGCTCTTATTATTTTGAGGTACGTTCCATCAATACCGAATCTATTGAGCGTTTTTAGCATGAAGAGCTGTTGATTTTGTCACAAGCCTTTTCTGCATCTATTGAGATAATCATGTGGTTCTTGTCTTTGGTTCTGTTTATATTCTGTATTACTTTTATTGATTTGCAAATGTTGAACCAGCCTTGCATCCCAGGGATGAAGCACACTTGATCATGGTGGATAAGCTTTTTGATGTGCTGCTGAATCCGGTTTGCCAGTATTTCATTGAGGATTTTTGCATCGATGTTCATCAGGGATATTGGTCTAAAATACTCTTTATTTCTTGTGTCTCTGCCAGGCTTTGGTATCAGGATAATGTTGGCCTCATAAAATGAGTTAGGGGGGATTCCCTCTTTTTCTATTGATTGGAATAGTTTCAGAAGGAATGGTACCAGCTCCTCCTTGTACCTCTGGTAGAATTCAGCTGTGAATCCATCTGGTCCTGGGCTTTTTTTGGTGGGTAGGCTATTAATTGTTGCCTCAATTTTGGAGCCTCCTATTGGTCTATTCAGGGATTCAACTTCTTCCTTGCTTAGTCTTGGGAGAGTGTAAGTGTCCAGGAAATTATCCATTTCTTCTAGATTTTCTAGTTGATTTGCGTAGAGGTGTTTATAGTATTCTCTGATGGTAGTTTGTATTTCTGTGGAGTCGGTGGTGATATCCCCTTTATCATTTTTTATTGCATCTATTTGATTCCTCTCTCTTTTCTTCTTTATTAGCCATGCTAGCGGTCTGTCAATTTTGTTGATCTTTTCAAAAAACCAACTCCTGGATTCATTGATTTTTTGGAGGGTTTTTTGTGTCTCTATCTCCTTCAGTTCTGCTCTGATCTTAGTTATTTCTTGCCTTCTGCTAGCTTTTGAATGTGTTTGCTCTTGCCTCTCTAGTTCGCTTAATTGTGATGTTAGAGTGCCAATTTTAGAGCTTTCCTGCTTTCTCTTGTGGGCCCTTAGTGCTATAAATTTCCCTCTACCCACTGCTTTAAATGTGTCCCAGAGATTCTGGTATGTTGTATCTTTGTTCTCATTGGTTTCAAAGAACATCTTTATTTCTGCTTTCATTTTGTTATGTACTCAGTAGTCATTCGGGAGCAGGTTGTTCAGTTTCCATGTAGTTGAGCGGTTTTGATTGAGTTTCTTAGTCCTGAGTTCTAGTTTGATTGCACTGTGGTCTGAGAGACAGTTTGTTACAATTTCTGTTCTTTTACATTTGCTGAGGAGTGCTTTACTTCCAATTATGTGGTCAATTTTGGAATAAGTGCGATGTGGTGCTGAGAAGAATGTATATTCTGTTGATTTGGTGTGGAGAATTCAATAGATGTCTATTAGGTCCGCTTGGTGCAGAGTCGAGTTCAATTCCTGGATATCCTTGTTAACTTTCTGTCTCGTTGATCTGTCTAATGTTGACAATGGAGTGTTGAAGTCTCCCATTATTATTGTATGGGAGTCTAAGTATCTTTGTAAGTCTCTAAGGACTTGCTTTAGGAATCTGGGTGCTCCTGTATTGGGTGCATATATATTTAGGATAGTTAGCTTTTCCTGTTCAATTGATCCCTTTACCATTATGTAATGGCCTTCTTTGTCTCTTTTGATCTTTGATGGTTTAAAGTCTGTTTTATCAGAGACTAGGATTGCAACCCCTGCTTTTTTTTTTGTTGTTGTTCTCCATTTGCTTGGTAGATCTTCCTCCATCCCTTTATTTTCAGCCTATGCATGTCTCTGCATGTGAGATGTGTCTCCAGAATACAGCAGACTGATGGGTCTTGTCTCTTTATCCAGTTTGCCAGTCTGTGTCTTTTAATTGGAGCATTTAGTCCATTAGCATGTAAGGTTAATATTGTTATGTGTGAACTTGATCCTGCCATTATGATATTAACTGGTTATTTTGCTCTTTAGTTGATGCAGTTTCTTCCTAGCCTCAATGGTCTTTACATTTTGGCATGTTTTTTGCAATGGCTGGTACCGGTTGTTCCTTTCCATGTTTAAGGCTTCCTTCAGGGTCTCTTGTAAGGCAGGCCTGGTGGTGACAAAATCTCTAAGCGTTTGCTTATCTGTAAAGGATTTTATTTCTCCTTCACTGATGAAACTTAGTTTGGCTGGATATGAAACTCTGGGTTTAAAATTCTTTTCTTTAAGAACGTTGAATATTGGCCCCCACTCTCTTCTAGCTTGTAGAGTTTCTGCCGAGAGATCTGTTGTTAGCCTGATGGGCTTCCTTTTGTGGGTAACCCGACCTTTCTCTCTGGCTACCCTTAAGATTTTTTCCTTCATTTCAACTTTGGTGAATCTGGCAATTATGTGTCTTGGAGTTGCTCTTATGGAGGAGTATCTTTGTGGTATTCTCTGTATTTTCTGAATTTGAATGTTGGCCTGCCCTACTAGGTTGGGGAAGTTCTCCTGGATGACATCGTGATGACTGTTTTCCAACTTGTTTCCATTCTCCCCCTCACTTTCAGGCACCCCAGTGAGACGTAGATTTGGTCTTTTTACATAATCCCATACTTCTTGCAGGCTTTGTTCATTTCTTTTACTACTTTTTTCTTTTGGTTTCTCTTCTCGCTTCATTTCATTCATTTGATCCTCAATCGCTGATACTCTTTCTTCCAGTTGATCGAGTTGGTTACCGAAGCTTGTGCATTTGTCACGTATTTCTCGTGTCATGGTTTTCATCTCTGTCATTTCGTTTATGACCTTCTCTGCATTAATTAGTCTAGCTGTCAATTCTTCCACTCTTTTTTCAAGATTTTTAGTTTCTTCGCGTTGGGTACGTAATTCCACCTTTAGCTCTGAGAAGTTTGATGGACTGAAAGCTTCTTCTCTCATTTCGTAAAAGTCATTCTCTGACCAGCTTTGATCCGTTGTTGGCGATGAGCTGCGCTCTTTAGCAGGGAGAGATGTGCTCTTATTTTTTCAATTTCCAGCTTTTCTGCCCTGCTTCTTCCCCATCTTCGTGGTTTTATCTGTCTCTGGTCTTTGGTGCTGGTGACGTACTGATGGGGTTTTGGTATAGGTGTTCTTCCTGTTTGATAGTTTTCCTTCTAATAGTCAGGACCTTCAGCTGTAGGTCTGTTGGAGATTGCTTGAGGTCCACTGCAGACCCTGTTTGCCTGGGTATCAGCAGCAGAGTTTGCAGAAGATAGAATATTGCTGAACAGCGAGTGTACCTGTCTGATTCTTACTTTGGAAGCTTCCTCTCAGTGGTGTACTCCACCCTGTGAGGTGTGGAGTGTCAGACTGCCCCTACTGGGAGGTGTCTCCCAGTTAGGCTTCTCATAGGTCAGGGACCCACTTGAGCAGGCAGTCTGTCCCTTCTCAGATCTCAACCTCCATGTTGGGAGATCCACTGCTCTCTTCAAAGCTGTCAGACAGAGTCCTTCCGGTCTGCACAGGCCTCTGCTGTTTCCCCTGTTGTTTTTTAGCTGTGCCCTGTACCCAGAGGTGGACGTTTGCATTCCACTCACAGAATTCCACTCACAGAATGATGTGTGGATTCCACTTACAGAATGATGTGTGCGTTGCACTCAGCTTTCTTCTCCTACAGGATTCCGGAATCCTTTTAGAGAAAAAGCTACCAAGAGACATTCGGGAGTACAGGGATGGTTGTGGTGAAAAAGGAAATATCCTCAGACAAAAACTGGGAAGAATATTTCTGTGAAACTGCTTTTTTAAAGATATAGTTATTCATCTCGCATAGTTAAAACTTTTCTTATATTACGCAGTTTGGAACTCCGCCATGCACGGATCCACGAAGGGACATTCGGGAGCACTTTCAGGCCTACAGTGAAGGAGGAGATATCTTCAGATATAAACTGGTTAGAAGCTTTCTGAGAAACGACTTTGTGATGTATGCATTCCACTCAGGGAGTTTTACCTCTTTTCTCACAAGGCAGTGTTTGAGCACTGTTCCTGTGAAAATGAAAAAGTGATATTTCGGAGTGCATTGAGGACTATGGCATATAGTGAAATATACTGAAATAAAATCGAAGAAGAAGCATTCCAGGAATCTGCTCTCTGATATGTGCATTCACTTCACAGAGTTAATGCTTACTCTATGTTGCCCAGTTTCGAAACTCTGTCTTTGAAGCATCTGTGAAAGGATATTTAGTGATGCCCAGAAGCTTGTGGTGAGCCAGGAAACGTCTTAAGATGAAAGCTGCAGAGAAACTTTCTGAGCAACTGCTTTGCGATGTGTGTATCCATCTCATAGAATTAAACCGTTCTTTGGATTGAACAGCTTGAAATCACTGTTTTTGTGGAATCTGATTGAGGACATTTGGGAACAATCCTTAGAACATGGAGAAAGAAATATCCTCAGGTAAAATCCAGAGGAAACTTTCTGTGAAACTTCTCTGTGTCATCTTAATGGCTCTCACTCAGATAAGCCCCTCTTTTCATTAAGCAGTTTTCTAACCCTGTGTATGCTTAGCGTGTGACGGGATATTCGAGAGCACTTTGTGGCTTAAGTTGAAAAAGGAAATATGTTCAGACCAAAACTGGAGAGAAGCTTTCCGAGGAACTGCCGTGTGACGTGTGCATTCCACTCACAGTGTTATACCTCTCTTCTCATACAGCTCGGGGAATCCCTTTGGGAGAAACAGGTACCAAGTGGTATTTGGGAGCATGTTGGTGCTGATGTTCAAAAGGGAAATAGCTTCAGACTGAAACTGGAAAAAGCTTTCAGGGAAAGTACTCTGTGATATGTGTAATCATCTCACAGAAATAATGCTTTCTTTACATTATACAGCTTGGAAACTGTCATGGACGGATCCACGAAGGGAACTTCACGAGCACTTTGAGGTCTTTGGTGAAAAACTAAATATCTTCAGAAAAAAACGGGAAAGAAGCTTTCTGTGAATCTGCTTTTTGCTATGTTTGTTCATCCCACATAGATGAAGCTTTGTTTACATTGCACATCTTGGAAACTCCCTCGTGGATGTATCCAGGAAGGGATATTTGGGATCACATTCGGGCCTATAGTGAAATAGCAAATATAGTCAGATCAAAAGGGGATGGAAGCTTTCTGAGAAACTTCTTGTTGACGTGTGCATTCCACTCAGGCAGTTATAAATTTCTTCCCATAAGGCACAATTTGAACACTGGTCCTGTAAAACCAAAAGAGTGATATTTGGAGCACATTGAAGACTATGGCAAAATTGAAATATCCAATAAAAAACAGAAATAAGCACTCGAAGAAACTGCTCTCTGACATGTCCATTTTTACACAGGGTTAAAGCTTACTCTACATTTCCCAGTTTGAAAGTCGGTCTTTGAGGGTTCTGCAAAGAGATAGTAAGTGGCAACCGGAGACCAATGTCGAGCAAGGAAATGTCTTCCATCGAATATTTAAGAGAAGCTTTCAGCGCAACTCTTCTGTGAAGTTTGTGCTCATCTCATAGAGTTAAATCATTCTTTGGATGGAGTAATTTGAAATCACTGTTTCTGTGGAATCTGAGAAAGGAATTTTGGGAATGCTCTTTAGAATATCCTGAAAAAGAGATAACTTCAGAGAGAAACCAGAAGGAAGCTTTCTGTGAATAGACTCAATGTCACGTGAATTGTGCTCACACAGTTAAGCTTCTCTTTTCATTGAGCAGTATCATAACACTGTTTATGTTTAGTCTGCAAAGGGATATTCAGGAGCACTTGGAGGCTTACGGTGAGAAAGGAAACGTCTTCAGACAGAAACTGGAGAGAAGCTTTCTGAGGAGCTGCTTTGTGACGTGTGCATTCCACTCACAGAATTCCACTCACAGAATGATGTGTGCATTCCACTCACAGAATGACGTGTGCATTCCAGTCACCTTTCTTCTCCTCGATGATTCCAGAATCCCTTTTGGAGAAGAAGCTACCAAGAGACATTCGGGAGTATAGGGATGGCTATGGAGGAAAAGGAAATATCCTCAGACAAAAACGGAAAGAAGACATCTGTGAAACTGCTTTGTGTTAGATATATTTATTCTTCTCGCATAGTTAGAACTTTTCTTATATTATGCACTTTGGAAACTCCGTCATGCACGGATCTGCAAAGGGACATTTGGGGGCACATTAAGGCCTACAGTGAAAGAGGAGATATCCTCAGAACAAAAGTGGAGAGAAGTTTTCTGAGAAAAGATTTTATGATGTATGCATTCCACACAGGGAGTTAAACCACTTTTTACACAAACTGGACTAGACTATGGTGAAAAACGAAATATCTTCAGATTAGAACGGGAAATACGCTTTTTGTGAATCTGCTTTTTGCTATGTTTATTCATCTCACATAGATGAAGCTTTCTTTACATTACAAAACTTGGAAACTCGCTCATGGACGGATCCACGAAGGGATACTTGGGATCACATTTGGGCCTATAGTGAAGTAGGAAATACAGTCGGATCAAAAGGGGAGAGAAGCTGTCTGAGAAACTGCTTGGCGACATGTGCAGTACACTCAGGGAGTTATAACTTTATTCTCATAAGGCACAATTTGAACACTGTTCCTGTAAAACCAAAAGAGTGATATTCGGAGCACTTTGAAGACTCTGGCAAAATTGAAATGTCCAATAAAAAACAGAAAGAAGCACTCAAAGAAACTGCTCTCTGGTATGTCCATTTTTACAGAGGGTTAAAGTTACTCTACATTTCCCAGTTTGAAAGCTGGTTTAGAGAGTTCTGCGAAGGGATAGTAAGTGGCACCCGGAGGCCTGTTTCGAGCAAGGAAATGTCTTCCATGGAATATTTGAGAGAAGCTTTCTGCGCAAGTCTTTTGTGAATTTTGTGCTCATTTCACAGACTTAAATCATTCTTTGGATTGAGTAGTTTGAAATCACTGTTTCTGTGGAATCAGAGAGAGGACATTTGTAAACCCTGTTTAGAACACCCTGAAAAAGAAATAACCTCAGAGAGAAACCAGAAGGAAGCTTTCTGTGAAACTGCTCTGTGTCACGTGAATTCCGCTCACACAGTTCAGCTTCTCTTTTCATTGAGCAGTATCATAACACTGTTTTTGTTTAGTTTGTGAAGCGATATTCTGTAGTGCTTTCAGGCTTACTGTGAGAAAGGAAACGTCTTCAGATAGAAACTGGAGAGAAGCTTTCTGAGGAGCTGCTTTGTGACGTGTGCATTCCACTCACAGAAATATACCTTTCTTCTCCTAAAGGATTCCGGATCCCTTTTAGAGAAAAAGCTATCAAGAGACATTCGGGAGTTTAGGGATAGCTATGGTTAAAAAGGAAATATCCTCAGACAAATACTGGAAAGAAGATTTCTGTGAAATTCCTTTATTTTAGACATATTTATTTATCTCGCATAGTTAAAACTTTTCTTATATTACGCAGTTTGGAAACTCCATCATGCACTGATCCGCGAAGGGACATTCGGGAGCACATTCAGGCCTATGGTGAAAGAGGAGATATCTTCAGATAAAAACTAGATAGAAGCTTTCTGAGAAACTTCTCTGTGATATATGCATTTCACTCAGGAATTTATACCTCTTTTCTCACAAGGCACTGTTTGAACACTGTTCCCGTGAAACCAAAAAAGTGATATTTTGGAGCGCATTGAGGACTATGATGAATAGTGAAATATACTGAAATAAAATCCAGGAAGAAGCGTTCCAAGAATATGCTCTCTCATATGGGCATTGATTTCAGAGGGTTAATCCTTACTCTATGTTGCCCAGTTTTGAAACTCTGTCTTTGAAGAATCTGTGAGGGGATTTTTAGTGATGCCCGGAGGCTTGTGCTGAGTCAGGAAACGTGTTCTGATGAAACCTGCAGAGAAACTTTCTGAGCAACTGCTTTGCAATGTGTGTTTTCGTCTCACAGAGATAAATCATTCTTTGGATTGAGCAGCTTGAAATCACTGTTTTTGTAGAATCTGAGGAAGGAATTTGGGAATGATCCTTAGAATACGGGGAAAGAAATATCCTCAGGGAAAATCCAGAAGGAAGCTTTCTGTGAAACTGCTCTGCGTCGTCTTAATTCCTCTCACTCAGTTAAACCTCTCTTTTCATTGAGCAGTTTACTAACCCTGTGTATGTTTAGCGTGTGATGGGATATTCGGGAGCATATTGATGCTTACGGTGAAAAAGTAAATATCTTCTGACCGATACTTGGGAGAAGATTTCCAAGGAACTGCTTTGTGACATGTGCATTTCACTCACAGTGTTATACCTTTCTTCTCATACGGCCTCAGGAAAATCCTTTTGGAGAAACAGGTATGAAGTGATATTCGCGATTGTGTTGATGCCAATGGTGAAAAGGGAAATAGCCTCAGACAGAACCTGGAAGGACGCTTTCTAGGAGAATACTCTGTGATATGTGTAATCATCTCACATAGACAAGGCTGTTTTACATTACGCTGGTTGGAAACGGTCATGGACGGATGCACGAAGGGACATTCAGGAGCAGATTCAGGACTACGGTGAAAAAGAAAATATCTTCAGATAAAAATTGGAAAGAAGCTTTCTGTCAAACTGCTTTTTGCTATGTTTATTCATCTCCTATTGATGAAGCTTTCTTTATATTACGCAGCTTGGAAACTCCCTTGTGGATGGATCCATGAAGGGATATTTGGGATCACATACAGGCCTATGGTGAAACAGGAAGCATATTCTGATAAAAACTGGAGAGAAGCTTTCTGAGAAACTGGTTGGTGTTGTGTGCTTTACACTCAGAGAGGTATAACTTTCTTCTCATAAGGCACAGTTTGAACACAGTTCCTTTAAAATTAAAGAGTGATATTCAGAGCACATTGAAGACTATGGTAAAAAGTGAAATGTCATCCAATGAAAAAGAGAAAGAAGCACTCGAAGAAACTGATCTCTGACAAGTCCATTCTTTTCACAAGGTTAAATCTTACTCTACATTTCCCAGTTTGAAAGTCTTCCTCTGAGGGTTCTGTGAAGCAATTGTAAGTGGCAATCGGAGGTCTGTGTCGAACAAGGAAATGTTTGCCTTCTAAAATTGGAGAGAATCTTTCTGCGCAACTCTTTTGTGATGTTTGTATTCACGTCATAGAGTTAAATCATTCTTTGGATTGAGCAGTTTCAAATCACTGTTTCTGTGGAATCTGAGACAGGACATTTGGAAAGGCTCTTTAGAATATCCTGAAAAAGAAATAACCTCAGAAACAAACCAGCAGAAAGACTTCTGTGAAACTGCTCTGTGTCACGTGAAATCTCCACACAAATCTAAGCTTCTCTTTTCATTGAGTAGCATCATAGCACTGTTTATTTTACTCTGAGAAGATATATTCAGGAGTGCTTTGAGACTCACGATGATAAAGGAAACATCTTCAGACAGAAACTGGAGAGAAGCTTTCTGAGGAGCTGCTTTGTGACGTGTGCATTCCACTCATAGAAATATACCTTTCTTCTCCTAGAGGTTTCCAGATCCCTTTTGGAGAAAAAGCTACCAAGAGACACTCGGGAGCATAGGGACGGTTATGGTGAAAAAGTAAATATTCTTAAACAAAAACTGGAAAGAAGATTTCTGTGAAACTGCTTTGTTTTAGACATATTTATTAACCTCGCATAGTTAAAACTTTTCTTATATTACACAGTTTGGAAACTCCGTCATGCTCGGATCCACGAAGGGACATTCGGGAGCACATTCAGGCCTATGGTGAAAGAGGAGATATCTTCAGATAAAAACTGAATAGAAGCTTTCTGAGAAAATACTTTGTGATGTATGCATGCCACTCAAGGAGTTGTATCTCTTTTCTCACAAGGCAGTGTTTGAACATTGTTCCTGGGAAACCGAAAAGGTGGTATTTCAGAGCACATTGAGGACTATGGCGAATAGTGAAATATACTGAAATAAAATCGAGGAAGAAGCGTTCCCAGAATCTGCTCTCTGATATGTGCATTCACTTCACAGAGTTAATGCTTACTCTATGTTGCCCAGCTTCAAAACTTTGTCTTCCAAGAATCTGTGAGGGGTTTTTTAGTGACGCCCGGAGGCTTCTGTTGAGCAAGAAATGTCTTTCGATGAAACCTGCAGAGAAACTTTCTTAGCAAGTGCTTTGCAATGTGTGTATTCTTCTCATAGAGGTAAATCAATCTTTGGATTGAGCAGCTTGAAATAATTGTTTTTGTGGAATCTGAGGAAGGACATTGTGAACAATCCTTAGAATACGGGTGAAGAAATATTCTCAGGGAAAATCCAGAAGGAAGCCTTCTGTTAAACTGCTCTGTCATCTTAATTCTTCTCACTCAGTTGAAATAATCTTTTCATGGAGCAGTTTACTAACCCTGTGTATGTTTAGCGTGTGATGGGATATTCGGGAGCACATTGACGCTTACGGTGAAAAAGGAAATATGTTCCGACCGATACTGAGAGAAGATTTCCGAGGAACTGCTTTGTGACGTGTGCATTTCCCTCACAGTGTTATACCTCTCTTCTCATACAGCGTCGGGGAAACCATTTTGGAGAAACTGGTACCAAGTGATATTCGGCAGCATGTTGATGCCAATGGTGAAAAGGGAAATAGCCTCAGACAAAACCTGCAAAGAAGCTTTCTAGGAAACTACTCGGCGATATGTGTAATCATCTCATGTAGACAAAGCTTTTGTTATATTACGCAGGTTGGAAAGGGTCATGGACGGATCCACAAAGGGAAATACAGGAGCAGATTCATGACTATGGTGAAAAAGGAAATATCTTCAGATAAAAACTGGAAAGAAGCTTTCTGTGAATCTACTTTTTGCTATGTTTATTCATCTTATATAGATGAGGTTTTCTTTACATTACGCAGTTTGGAAACTCCCTCGTGGATGGATCCACAAAGGGATATTTGGGATGATATATGGGCCTGTGGTGAAATAGGAAATATAGTCAAATAAAAACTGGGGAGAAGCTTTCTGAGAAACTGGTTGGTGTTGTGTGCATTACACTCAGAGAGGTATAACTTTCTTCTCATAAGGCACGGTTTGAGCACTGTTCCTGTAAAATTAAAGAGTGATATTCACAGCACATTGAAGACTATGGAAAAAAGTGAAATGTTGCCCAATAAAAAACAGAAAGAAGGACTTGAAGAAACTGCTCTCTGAGAAATCCATTCTTTTCACATGGTTAAATCTTACTTTTCATTTCCCAGTTTGAAAGTCTGTCTCTGAGGGTTCTGCGAAGGGATAGTAAGTGGCAACTGGAGGTCTGTTTCAAACAAGGAAATGTCTTCCTTCTAAAATTGGAGAGAAGATTTCTGCGCAATTCTTTTGTGATTTTTGTATTCATGTCATAGAGTTAAGTCATTCTTTGGATTGAGCCGTTTAAAATCACTGTTTCTGTGGAATCTGAGAAAGGACATTTGGAACCGCTCTTTAGAATATCCTGAAAAAGAAATGACCTCTGAGAAAAACCAGAAGGAAGCTTTCTGTGAGACTGCTCTGTGTGACGTGAATTCTGCTCACACAGTTAAGCTTCTCTTTTCATTGAGCAGTATCATAACACTGTTTTTGTTTAGTCTGCAAAGGGATATTCTGAAGCACTTTGAGGCTTACGGTGAGAAAGGAAATGTCTTCTGATAGAAACTGGAGAGAAGCTTTCTGAGGAGCTGCTCTGTGACGTGTGCATGTGACTCACATAAATATACCTTTCTTCTCCTAGAGGATTCTGCAATCCCTTTTGGAGAAAGAGCTACCAAGAGACATTCGTGTGTATGGAGGGCAATGGTAAAAAAGTAAATATCCTCAGCCAAAAACTGAAAAGAAGATATCTGTGAAACTGCTCTGTGTTAGACATGTTTATTCATCTCGCATAGTTACAACTTTTCTTATATTATGCAATTTGGAAATTCCATCATGCACGGATCTGCGAAGAGACATTCAGTAGCACATACAGGCCTATGGTGAAAGAGGAGATATGCTCAGATAAAAACTGGATAGAAGCTTTCTGAGAAACTCCTTTGTGATGTATGCATTCCACTCAAGAATTATACCTCGTTTCTCATAAGGTAGCACTTGAACACTATTCCCATGAAATGGAAAAGTGATGTTTTGGAGTGGAATGTGGACTATGAAGAATAGGGAAATATACTGAAATAAAATCGAGTAAAAGGTGTTCCAAGAACCTGCTCTCTGATATGTGCATTCACTTCACAGAGTTAATGCTTAGTCTATGTTGTCCAGTTTCAAAACTCTGTTTTTGAAGAATCTGTGAAGGGATATTTAGTGACATCCGGAGGGTTCTGGTGAGCAAGGAAACGTCTTCCAATGAAACCTGCACAGAAACATTCTGAGCAATTGCTTGGCAATGTGTGCATTCGTCTTATAGAGTTAAACCATTTTTTGGATTGAGCAGCTTGACATCACTGTTTTTGTGGAATCTGAGGAGGGACATTTGGGTACAATACTTAGAATACAGAGAAAGATATATCCTCAGGTAAAATCCAGAAGGAAGCTTTCTGTGAAACTGCTCTGTGTCATCTTAATTCCTCTCGCTCAGGTAAGCCTCTCTTTTCATTGAGCAGTTTTCTCATCCTGTGTATGTTTGGCATGTGATGCGATATTCGGGACCACTTTTAGTCTTACAGTGAAAAAGGAAATATGCTCAGAACGAAACTGTAGAGAAGCTTTCTGAGGAACTGCATTGTGACGTGTGCATTCCACTCACAGTGTTATACCCCTCTCCTCATGCAGCGTCGGGGAAACCCTTTTGGAGAAACAGGTACCAAGTGATATTGAGGAGCATGTTAATGCCGATGGTGAAAAGGGAAACAGCCTCAGACAAAAACTGGAAAGAAGCTTTCTAGGAAACGACTCTGTGATATGTGTAATCACCTCACATAGATAAAGCTTTCTTTACATTATGCAGCTTGAAAATTTTCATGGACGGATCCACGAAGGGACATTCAGGAGCAGATTCAGGACTACGGTGAAGAAGGAAATATCTTCATATAAAAACTGGAAAGAAGCTTCCTGTGAATCTGCTTTTTGCTATGTTTATTCATCTCACATAGATGAAGCTTTCTTTACGTTACACAGCATGGCAACTCCCTTGTGGATGGATCCGTGAAGAGATATTTGGGATCTCATTCAGGCCTATAGTGTAATAGGAAGTATAGTCAGATAAAAACTGGAGAGAAGCTTTCCGAGAAACCGCTTCACAATGTGTGCATTACACTCAGAGAGTTGTAACTTTCTTCTCATAAGGCACAGTTTGAACAGTGTTCGTGTAAAACCAAAAGAGTGATAATCGGAGCACATTGAATATTATGGCAAAAAGTGAAATGTCGTCCAATAAAAAATAGAAAAAAGCACACGAAGAAACTGCTCTCTAACATGTCCATTCTTTTCACAGGATTAAAGCTTACTCTATATTTCCCAGTTTGAAAGTCGGTCTTTGAGGGTTCTGTGAAGGGATAGTAAGTCACAACCAGAGGCCTGTGTGAGGCAAGGAAAAGTCTTCCATCAAAAATTGCAGAGAAGCTTTCTGCATAACTCTTTTGTGATATTTGTATTCATCTCATAGAGTGAAATCATTCTTTGGATTGAGCAGTCTGAAATCACTGTTTCTGTGGAATCTGAGAAAGGACATTTGGAAACGCTCTTTAGAATATCCTGAAAAAGAAATAACCTCAAATAGAAACCAGAAGGAAGCTTTCTGTGAAACTGCTCTGTGTCACATGAATTCCACTCACACAGTTAAGATTCTCTTTCATTCAACAGTATCATAACACTGGTTTTGTTTATTCTGTGAGGGAATATTCAGGAGTGCATTGAGGCTGATGGTGAGAAATGAAATGTCTTCAGATAGAGACTGAATAGAAGCTTTTTGGGGAGCTGCTTTGTGACGTTTGCATTTTCCTCACAGAACTATACCTTTTTTCTCCTACAGAATTCTGAAATCTCTTTTGGAGACAAAGCTACCAAGAGACATCTGGGAGTATAAGGAGGGCTATAATAAAAAGGAAATGTCCTCAGACCCAAACTGTAAAAAGATTTCTGTGAAACTGCTTCATGTTAGATATATTTATTCATCTCGCATAGTTAAACCTCTTCTTGTATTACGCGGTATGGAAACCCCATCATGCATGGATCTGTGAAGGGACATTCGGGAGCACATTCAGGCCTATGGTGAAAAATGAGATATCTTCAGATAAAACTGGATAGAAGCTTTCTGAGAAACTGCTTTGTGATGTATGCATTCCATTCACGGATTTATACCTCTTTTCTCACAAGGCAGCGTTTGAACACTCTTCCTGTAAAACTGAAACTGTGATATTTCGGATCACATTGAGGACTATGGCAAAGAGTGAAATATACTGAAATAAAATCGAGGAAGAAGCGTTCCAAGAATCTGCTCTCTGATATGTGCATTCACTTGACAGAGTTAATGCTTACTCTATGTTGCCCACTTTCACAACTCTGTCTTTGAAGAATCTGTGAAAGGATATTTAGTGACTCCCGGAGGCTTGTGGTGAGCAAGGAAACGTCTTCCGATGAAACTTGCCGAGAAACTTTCTCAGCAACTACTTTTCAATGTGTGTATTTGTCTCATAGATTTAAACCACTCTTTTGATTGCGCAGCTTGAAATCAATGTGTTTTCGGAATCTGAGGAAGAATATTTGGGAACAATCCTTAGATTATGGAGAAAGAAATATCCTCAGGGAAAATCCACTAGGAAGCTTTCTTTGAAATAGCTCTGTGTCATCTTAATTCCTCACACTCAGTTAAGTCCATCGTTTCATTGAGCAGTTTTCTAACCCTGTGTATGTTTAGCGTGTGATAAGATACTCAGGAGCACTTTGAGGCTTATGGTGAAGAAGGAAATATGTACAGACCACAACCGGAAAGAAGCTTTCCGAGGAACTGCTTTGTGACGTGTGCGTTCCACTCACAGTGTTATACCTCTCTTCTCATATAGCATCAAGGAAATATTTTTGAAGGAACAGGTACCAAGTGATATTCGGGAGTATGTTGATGTCTATGCTGAAAAGGGAAATAGCCTCATCAAAACCTGGAAAGAATCTTTCTAGGTAACTACTCTATGATATGTGTAATCATCTCATATAGATAAAGCTTTCTTTACATTACGCAGCTTGGAAACTGTCATGGACGGATCCACGAAGGGACCCATAGGAGCACAGTCAGGACGACAGAGAAAAAGGAAATATCTTCAGATAGAAACTGGAAAGAAGCATTCTGTGAATCTCCTTCTTGCTATGTTTATTCATCTCACATAGGTGAAGCTTTCTCTACATTACGCAGCTTGGAAAATCTCTCATGGATGGATCCGTGAAGGGATATTTGGGATCACATTCGGGCCTATGGTGAAATAGGGAATATAGTCAGATAAAAACTGGAGAGAAGCTTTCTGAGAAACTGCTTGGTGATGTGTGCATTCCACTCAGGGAGTTATAACTTTCTTATCATAAGGCACAGTTTGAACACTGTTCCTGCAAAACCAAAAGAGTGATATTCTGAGTACATTGAAGACCAAGGCAAAAAGTGAAATGTCGTCCAATAAAAAAGAGAAAGAAACACTCAAAGAAAGAGCTCTCTGAAATGTCCATTCTTTCCACAGGGTTAACGATTACTCTCCATTTCCCAGTTTGAAAGTTGGTCTTTGAGGGTGCTGCGAAGGGATAGTAAGTGGCAATCTGAGACCAGCGTCGAGCAAGGAAATGTCTTCCATCGAAAATTGGAGAGAAACTTTCTGCGCAACTTTTTGTGATGCTTGTATTCATGTCATAGAGTTAAATCATTCTTTGGATTGAACAGTTTGAAATCACTGTTTCTGTGGAATCTGAGAAAGGACATTTGGAAACGATCTTTAGAATATCCAGAAAAAATAATAACATCAGAGAGAAACCAGAAGGAAGCTTTCTGTGAAATTGCTCTGTGTCACGTGAATTCCACTCACAAAGTGAAGCTTCTCTTTTCATTGAGGAGTATCATAACACAGTTTTCATTAACTCTGAGAGGGGATATTCAGGAGCGCTTTGAGACTCATGATAAGAAGGGAAACCTCTTCAGATAGAAACTGGAGAGAAGCTTTCTGAGGAGCTGCTTTATGACGTGTGCATTACATTCACAGAAATATACCTTTCTTCTCCTAGAGGATTCCGAAATTTCTTTTGGAGAAATAGCTACCAAGAGACATTTGGGAGAATAGGTACGGCTCTGGTGAAAAAGGACATATCCTCATAGAAAAACTGGAACTAATATTTCTGTGAACCTGCTTTGTGTTAGATATATTTATTCATCTCACCTCGTTAAGACTTTTCTTATATTACGCAGTTTAGAAACTCCATCATGCATGGATCCACAAAGGGACATTCGGGAGTTCATTCAGGCCTATGGTGAAAGAGGAGATATCTTCAGATAAAAACTGGATAGAAGCTCTCTGAGAAAGTACTTTGTGGCGTATGCATTTCACTCAGGATTTCTATCTCTTTTCACACAAGGCAGTGTTTGAACACTGTTCTGGTGAAACTGAAAAAGTGATATTTCAGAGCACATTGAGGACTGTAGCGAATAGGGAAATATACTGAAACAAGATCGAGGAACAAGCGTTCCAAGAATCTGCTCTCTGATATGTGCATCCACTTCACAGAGTTAATGCTTACTCTATGTTGCCCATTTTCAAAACTCTCTCTTTGAAGGATCTATGAAGGGAAATTTAGTGACATCCAGAGGGTTCTGATGAGCAAGGAAACGTATTCCGATGAAACCTGCAGAGAAACATTCTGAGCAACTGCTGTGCAATGTGTGTATTCGTCTTATAGATTTAAACCATTCTTTGGATTGAGCAGCTTGAAGTCACTGTTTTTGTGGAATCTGACGAAGGACATTTGGGTACAATCCTTAGAATATGGAGAAAGAAATATCCTCAGGTAAAACCCGGAAGGAAGCTTTCTATGAAATTGCTCTGTGTCATCTTAATTCCTCTAGCTGAGTTAAGCTTCTCTTTTCATTGAGCAGTTTTCTAACCCTGTGTATGTTTCCCGTGTACTGGGATATTCGGGAACACTTAGAGGCTAACGGTGAAAAAGGAAATATGTTCACACCAAAACTGGAGAGAAGCTCTGTGAGGAACTGCTTTGTGATGTGTGCACTCCACTCACAGTGTTATACCTCTCTTCACATACAGCGTTGGGGAAACCCTTTTGGAGAAACAAGTATCAAATGATACTCAGGAGCATGCTGATGCCGATGGTGAAAAGGGAAATAGCCACAGACAAAACTTATAAAGAAGATTTCTTGGAAACGACTCTGTGATATGTGTAATAATCTCACATAGATAATGCTTTCTTTACATTACGTAGCTTGGAAACTGTCATGGACGGATCCATGAAGGAGCCTTCGGGACCACATTCATGGCTATGGTGAAAAAGGAAATATCTTCAGATAAAAACTGGAAAGAAGCTTTCTGTTAATCTGCTTTTTGCTATGTTTATTTATCTCACATAGGTGAAGCTTTCTTTACCTTAGGCAAATTGGAAACTCCCTCGTGGATGTATCTGCAAAAGGATATTTGGCATCACATTCGAGTCTATGTTGAAATAGGAAATGTAGTCAGAAAAACGGCAGAGAAGCTTTCTGAGAATCTGCTTGGTAATGTGAGCACTGCACTCAGGGAGATATAACTTTCTTCTCATAAGGCACAGTTTGAACACTGTTCTTGTAAAACCAAAACAGTGATATTCAGAGCACACTGAAGACTATGGCAAAGAGTGAAATGTCGTCCAATAAAATACAGAAAGAGGCACTCGAAGAAACTGCTCTCGGACATGTCCATTGTTTTCACAGGGTTAAAGCTTCCTCTACATTTCCCAGTTTGCAAGTCGGTCTTTGAGAGTTCTGCAAAGGGATAGTAAGTGCCAACAGGAGGACTGTGTCAAGCAAGGAAACGTCTTCCATCCAAAATTGCAGAGAATCTTTCTATCCAATTCTTTTGTGATGTTTTTATTCATCTTATAGAGTTAAATCATTCTTTGGATTAAGCCGTTTGAAATCACTGTTTCTGTGGAATCTGAGAAAGGACATTTGGAAACGTTGTTTAGGATATACTGAAAAAGAAATACCTCAGAGAGAAACCAGAAGGAAGATTCTGTGAAACTGCTCTGTGTCACGGGAATTCCGCTAACACAGTTAAGCTTCAATTTTCAGTATCATACAGTATCATAACACTGTTTTCATTTCATCTGAGAAGGGATATTCAGGAGTGCTTTGAGTATCACGGTAAGAAAGGAACAGCCTTCAGATACAAACAGCGGAGAAGTTTTCTGAAGAGCTGCTTTGTCATGTGTGCATTCCACTCCCAGAAATATACCTTTCTTCTCCTAGAGGATTCCAGAATTTCTTTTGGAGAAGAAGCTAGCAAGAGACATTCAGGAGTATAGGTAAGGCTCAGGTGAAAGAGGAAATATCCTAAGACAAAACTGGAACGAATATTTCTTTGAACCTGCTTTGTGTTAGATATGTTTATTCATCTCGCCTAGTTAAAACGTTTCTTATATTACGCAGTTTTCAAACTCCGTCATGCATGGATCCGCGAAGTGACATTCGGGAGCACATTCAGGCCTATGGTCAAAGAGTAGATATGTTCAGATAAAAACTGGATAGAAGCTTTCTGAGAAAGTACATTCTAATGTATGCATTCTACTCAGAGGGTTATACCTCTTTTCCCACAACACAGTGTTGGAACACTGTTCTTTTGAAACCGAAAATGTTATATTTCAGTGCGCATTGAGGGCTATGGCGAATAGTGAAATATACCGAAATAAAATCGAGGAAGAAGCATTCCCAGAATCTGCTCTCTGATATGTGCATTCACATCACAAAGTTAATGCTTACACTATGTTGCCCAGTTTCAAAACTCTGTCTTTAAAAAATCTGTGAAGGGATATCTATCGATGCCCGGAGGCTTGTGATGAGTAAGGTAACGTCTTCCGATGAAACCTGCAGAGAAACTTTCTGAGCAACTGCTTTGCGATGTGTGTATTCGTCTCTTAGAGGTAAACCATTCTTTTGATTGAACAGCTTGAAATCACTGTTTTCATAGCATGTGCGGAAGGACATTTCTGAACGATCCTTAGAATATGGAGAGAGAAATATCCTAAGGGAAAATCCAGAAGGAAGTTTTCTGTGAAACTGTTCTGGGTCGTCTTATTTCCTCCTGCTCAGTTAAGCTTCCCTTTTCATTGAGCAGTTTTCTAACCGTGTGTACGTTTAGCGTGTGATGGGGTATTCGGGAGCCCTTTGAGGCTTACGGTGAAATAGGATATATGTTCAGACCGAAATTGGAGAGAAGCTTTCCTAGGAACTGCTTTGTGACGTGTGCATTCCATTCACAGTGTTATAGCTCTATTCTCATACAGCGTAGGGGAAAACCTTTTGGAGAAACAGGTACCAAGTGATATTCGGGAGCATGTTGATGCCGATTGCAAAAAGGGAAATGGCCTCAGAAAAAACGGGAAAGAAGCTTTCTAGGAAACTACTCTGTGATATGTGTCATTATCTCACATAGATAAAGCTTACTTTACATTATGCAGCTTGGAAACTGTCATGGAATGATCCACAAAGTGACCTTCGGGAGCACATTCAGGACTATGGTGAAAAAAGGAAATATCTTCAGATAAAAACGGGAAAGAAGCTTTCTGTGAATCTGCTTTTGCTATGTTGATTCGTCTCACATAGATGAAGCTTTCTTTACATTACGCACCTTGGAAACTACCTCGTTCATGGACCCGTGAAGGGATATTTGGGATCACATTCGGGCCTATGGGGAAATAGGAAATGTAGTCAGATATAAACTGGAGAGAAGATTTCTGAGAAACTTATTAGTGACGTGTGCATTTCACTCAGGAAGTTATAACTTTCTTCTCATAAGGCACAGTTTGAACACTGTTCCTGTCAAACCAAAAGAGTGATATTCGGAGCACATTGCAGATTATGCCAAAAAGTGAAACGTAGTCCAATAAAAAGCAGAAAGAAGGACTCAAAGAAACTGCTCTCTGACCTGTACATTTTTTCACAAGGTTAAAGCTTACTCTACATTTCCCAGTTTGAAAGTTGGTCTTTGAGGATTCTGCAAAGTGATAGTAAGTGGCTACCAGAGGCCTGTGTCAAGGAAGGAAATGTCGAAAACTGGAGAGAAACTCTCTGCGCAAATCTTTTTTGATGTTTGTATTTATCTCACAGAGTTAAATCATTCTTCGGATTGAGAAATTTGAAATCATTGTTTCTGTGGAATCTGAGAAAGGACTTTTCGGAACGCTTTTTAGAATATCCTGAAAAAGAGATAATCTCAGAGAGAAACCAGAAGGAAGCTTTCTGTGAATAGGCTCAATGTCACATGAATTCCACTCCCACAGTTAAGCTTCTCTATCCATTGTGCAGTATCATAACACTGATTTTGTTTAGTCTGCGAAGGGATATTCAGGAGCACTTGGAGGCTTATGGTGAGAAAGGAAACGTCTTCAGATAGAAACTGGAGAGAAGCTTTCTGAGGAGCTGCCTTGTGATGTGTGCATTCCACTCAGAGAAGTATACATTTCTTCTCTGAGAGGATTCCGGAATCCCTTTTGGAGAAATAGCTACCAAGAGACATTTGGTAGTAAAGGGACAACTGTGGTGAAAAAGAAAATATCCTCAGACAAAAAGTGGAAAGAAGATTTCTGTGAAACTGTTTTGTGTTAGATATATTTATTCATCTAGCATAGTTAAAACTTTTCCCATATTACGCAGTTTGGAAATTCCGTCATGCATGGATCCGCGAAGGGACATTCGGGAGCATATTCAAGCATACGGTGAAAGAGGATATACCTTCAGATTAAAACTGGATGGAAGCTTTCTGAGAAACTACTTTGTTATGTATGCATTCCACTCAGGGAGTCACACCTCTTTTCTCACAAGGCAGCAGTTGAACTCTGTTCCTGTGAAACCGAAAAAGTGATATTTTGGGGCGCATTGATGACAATGGCAAATAGTGAAATATGCTGAAACAAAATCGAGGAAGAAGCCTTCCAAGAATGTGCTCTCTGATGTGTGCATTCACTTTAAAGTGTTAATGCTTACTCTATGTTGCCCGTTTTCGAAACTCTCTTTGTAGGATCTGTGAAGTGATATTTAGTGACCCCCGGAGGCTTCTGGTGAACAAGGAAACATCTTCCGATGAAACCTGCAGAGAAAATTTCTGAGCCTCTGCTTTGCAATGCCTGTGTTAGTCTCATAGATTTAAACCAGTCTTTGGATTGAGCAGCTTGAAATCACTTTTTTTGTGGCATCTGAGGAAGGACATTTGGAAATGATCCTTATAATATGAAGAAAGAAATATCCTCAGGTAAAACCCAGAAGGAAGCTTTCTGTGAAACGACTCTGTGTCGTCGTAATTCCTCTCACTCATTTAAGCCTCTCTTTTCATTGAGCAGATTTCTAACTCTGTGTATGTTTAGAGTGTGATGGAATATTTGGGAGCACTACGAGCCCTACAGTGAAAAAGGAATTAAGTGCAGAGCGAAACTGGAGAGAGGCTTTCCGAGGAACTGCTTTGTGTCGTGTGCATTCCATTCCCAGCCTTATACCTCTCTTCGCATACAGAGTCAGGGAAACCATTTGGGAGAAAAGGTGCCTAGTGATATTCGGGAGCATGTTGATGCCAATGGGGAAAAGGGAAATTCCTCAGACAAAAACTGTAAAGAAGCTTCTAGGAAACTACTCTGTGATATGTGTAATCAACTCAAATAGATAAAGCTTTTTTACATTATGCAGCTTGGAAACTGTCATGGACGGATCCACGAAGGGACCTTCTGGAGCACATTCAGGACTATGGTTAAAAAGGAAATAACTTCAGATAAAAACTAGAAAGAAGCTTTCTATGAATCAGCTTTTTGCTATGTTTATTCGTCTCGCATAGATGAACCTTTTTTTACATTACGCTGCTTGGAAACTCCCTCGTGGATGGATCCGTGAAGGGATATTTGGGATCACATTCGGGCCTATGGTGGAATATGAAGTATAGTCAGATAAAAACTGGAGAGAAGCTTTCTGAGAAACTGCTTCGTAATGTGTGCATTCCACTCAGGGAGTTGTAACTTTCTTCTCATAAGGCACAGTTTGAAAACTGTTCCTTGTAAAACCAAAAGAGCGATATTTGGAGCATATTGAAGACTATAGTAAAAAGTGAAATGTCATCGAGTAAAAAACAGAAAGAAGCACTCGAAGAAACTGCTCTCTGACATGTCCATTATTATCAGAGTGTTAAAGCTCACTCTACATTTCCCAGTTTGAATGTCGGTGTTTGAGGGTTCTGCGAAGGGATAGTAAGTGGCAACCGGAGGCCTGTGTTGAACAAGGAACTATCTTCCATCAAAAATCGGACAGAATATTTCTGTGTAACTCTTTTGAGATGTATGTATTCATCTCATAGAGTTACATCATTCTTTGGATTGAGCAGTGTGACATCACTCTTTCTGTGGAATCTGAGAAAGGACATTTGGAAACGCACTTTAGAATATCCTGAAAATAAATAACCTCAGAGAGAAAAAAGAAGGAAGCTTTCTGTGAATCTGCTCTGTGCAACGTGAATTCTGCTCACACAGTTAAGCTTCTCTTTTCATTGAGCAGTATCGTAACACTGTTTTTGTTTAGTCTGTAAAGGGATATTCAGGAGTACTTAGAGGCTTATGGTGAGAAAGGAAACCTCTTCAGATAGAAACTGGAGAGAAGCTTTCTGAGGAGCTGCTTTGTGACGTGTGCATTGCACTCACAGAAGTATACATTTCTTCTCATAGAAAATTCCGGAAACCCTTTTGGAGAAAAAGCTACCAGGAGACATTAGGGAGTACAGGGTTGGCTGTGGTGAAAAAGGAAATATCTTCAGAAATAAACAGGAAAGATGATTTTGTAAATCTGCTTTGTGTTACGTATATTTATTCATGTTGCTTAGTTAAAACTTTTCTCATATTATGCAGTTTGGAAACTCCATCTAGCATGGGTCCGTGAAGGGACATTCGGCAGCACATTCAGGCTTACAGTGAAAGAGGAGATATCTTCATATTAAAACTGGATAGACACTTACTGAGAAACTACCTTGTGCTATATGGATTCCACTCAGGGAGTCTACCTCTTTTCTCAGAAGGCAGCGGTTGAACACTGTTCCTGTGAAAGCGAAAAAGTGATATTTCGGTGCGCATTGATGACTATGGGGAAAAGTGAAATATACTGAAATAAAATCGAGGAAGAAGCTTTCCAAGAATCTGCTCTCTGATGTGCGCTTTCACTTCAAGGGGTAACACTTACTCTATGTTGCCCAGTTTTGATACTCTATCCTTGAAGGATCTGTGAAGCGATATTTAGTGACGCTTGGAGGCTTGTGGTGAGCAAGAAAACGTCTTCCGATGAAACCTGCAGAGAAGCTTTGTGAGCAACTGCTTTGCGATGTGTGTATTCGTTTCCTAGAGTTCAACCATTCTTTGTATTGAGCAGCTTGAAATCACTGTTTTTGTGGCATCTGAGGAAGGACATTTGGGAACGATCCTTAGAATATGGAAAAAGTAATCTGCTCAGGAGAAATCCAGAAGGAAGCTTTCTGTGAAACTGCTCTCTGTCGTCTTAATTCCTGTCGCTCAGTTAAGCCTCTCTTTCCATTGAGCAGTTTTCTAACCCTGTGTATGCTTAGGGTGTGATGGGATATTCGGTAGCACTCTGAGGCTTATGGTGAAAAAAGGAATATGTTCAGACAGAAACTGCAGAGAAGCTTTCTGAGGAACTGCTTTCTGACGTGTGCATTCCATTCACAGTCTTATACCTCTCTTCTCATACAGCGTCGGGGAAACCTATTTGGAGGAAAGTTGCCTAGTGATATTCGGCAGCATGTTGATGCTGATGGTGAAAAGGGAAATATCCTCAGACAAAAAAAGGAAAGAAGCTTTCTAGGAAACTACTCTGTGATATTTGTAATTATGTCACAGAGATAAAACTTTCTTTACATTACACAGCTTGGAAACTGTCATGGACGGATCCACGAAGGGACCTTCAGGAGAATATTCAGGACTATGGAGAAAAAC
Organism: Piliocolobus tephrosceles; assembly: GCF_002776525.5. NCBI lineage: Eukaryota > Metazoa > Chordata > Mammalia > Primates > Cercopithecidae > Piliocolobus > Piliocolobus tephrosceles. The sequence continues at coordinate 31,360,764 of NC_045450.1, read as the reverse complement.
GAAATACCTTCAGCTAAAAACTGGAAAGAAGATTTTTGCTATATTTGTTCATCTCACATCATTGAAGCTTGTTTACATTACGCAGCTTGGAAACTTCCTCGTGGATGGATCTGCGAAGGGATATTTGGGATCACATTCGGGCCTAAGGTGAAACAGGAAATATAGCCAGTTAAAAATTGGATAGAAGCTTTCTGCGAAACTGATTTCTGATGTGTGCATTCCACGCAGGAAGTTATAACTTTCTTCTCATAAGACACAGTTTGAACACTGTTCCAATAAAACCAAAAAAGTGATATTCAGAGCCCATTGAATGACCCAGCCATCCCACTACTGGGTATATACCCAAAGGATTATAAATTATGCTACTACAAAGACACATGCACACGTATGTTTATTGCGGCACTATTCACAATAGCAAAGACTTGGAATCAACCCAAATGTCCATCAGTGACAGACTGGATTAAGAAAATGTGGCACATATACACCATGGAATACTATGCAGCCATAAAAAAAGGATGAGTTTGCGTCCTTTGTAGGGACATGGATGCAGCTGGAAACCATCATTCTTTGCAAACTATCACAAGAAGAGAAAACCAAACACCGCATGTTCTCACTCATAGGTGTGAACTGAACAATGAGCTCACTTGGACTCGGGAAGGGGAACATCACAC
>NC_045450.1:31328183-31359693 GCF_002776525.5 Piliocolobus tephrosceles | reverse complement strand
ACAAAGCTGGAGGCGTCACGCTACCTGACTTCAAACTATACTACAAGGCTACAGTAACCAAAACAGCATGGTACTGGTACCAAAACAGAGATATAGACCAATGGAACAGAACAGAGTCCTCAGAAATAATACCACACATCTACAGCCATCTGATCTTTGACAAACCTGAGAGAAACAAGAAATGGGGAAAGGATTCCCTATTTAATAAATGGTGCTGGGAAAATTGGCTAGCCATAAGTAGAAAGCTGAAACTGGATCCTTTCCTTACTCCTTATACGAAGATTAATTCAAGATGGATTAGAGACTTAAATGTTAGACCTAATACCATAAAAACCCTAGAAGAAAATCTAGGTAGTACCATTCAGGACATAGGCATGGGCAAGGACTTCATGTCTAAAACACCAAAAGCAACGGCAGCAAAAGCCAAAATTGACAAATGGGATCTCATTAAACTAAAGAGCTTCTGCACAGCAAAAGAAACTACCATCAGAGTGAACAGGCAACCTACAGAATGGGAGAAAATTTTTGCAATCTACTCATCTGACAAAGGGCTAATTTCCAGAATCTACAAAGAACTCAAACAAATATACAAGAAAAAAACAAACAACCCCATCCAAAAGTGGGGAAAGGATATGAACAGACATTTCTCAAAAGAAGACATTCATACAGCCAACAGACACATGAAAAAATGCTCATCATCACTGGCCATCAGAGAAATGCAAATCAAAACCACAATGAGATACCATCTCACACCAGTTAGAATGGCAATCATTAAAAAATCAGGAAACAACAGGTGTTGGAGAGGATGTGGAGAAATAGGAACACTTTTACACTGTTGGTGGGATTGTAAACTAGTTCAACCATTATGGAAAACAGTATGGCGATTCCTCAAGGATCTAGAACTAGATGTACCATATGACCCAGCCATCCCACTACTGGGTATATACCCAAAGGATTATAAATTATGCTACTACAAAGACACATGCACACGTATGTTTATTGCGGCACTATTCACAATAGCAAAGACTTGGAATCAACCCAAATGTCCATCAGTGACAGACTGGATTAAGAAAATGTGGCACATATACACCATGGAATACTATGCAGCCATAAAAAAGGATGAGTTTGCGTCCTTTGTAGAGACATGGATGCAGCTGGAAACCATCATTCTTAGCAAATTATCACAAGAAGAGAAAACCAAACACCGCATGTTCTCACTCATAGGTGGGAACTGAACAATGAGCTCACTTGGACTCGGGAAGGGGAACATCACACACTGGGGCCTATCATGGGGAGGGGGGAGGGGGGAGGGATTGCATTGGGGAGTTATACCTGATATAAATGATGAATTGATGGGTGCTGACGAGTTGATGGGTGCAGCACACCAACATGGCACATGTATACATATGTAACCTGCACGTTATGCACATGTACCCTAGAACTTAAAGTATAATAAAAAAAAATAAAATTAAAAAAAAAGACTATGGCAAAAAAGTGACATGTCGTCCAATAAAAAACAGAAAGAAGCACTCAAATAAACTTCTCTGACATTTCCATTCTTTCAACAGGGTGAAAGCTTACTCTACATTTCCAAGTATGAAAGTCATTCTTTGAGGGTTCTGCAAAGGGATTGTAAGTGGCAACCGGAAGCCTGTGTCAAGCAAGGAATTGTCTTCCATTGAAAATTGGAGAGAAGTATTGTGCGCAACTCTTTTGTGATGCTTGTATTCATCTCAAAGAGTTAAATCCTTCTTTGGATTGAGTAGCTTGAAATCACTGTTTCTGTGGAATCTGAGAAAGGACATTTGAAAACGCTTTTTAGAATATTCTGAAAAAAAAAAATAACCTCAGAGAGAACCCAGAAGGAAGCTTTGTTTGAAACTGCTCTGTGTCTCGTGAATTCCACTCACACAGTTAAGCTTCTATTTTCATTGAGCAGTATTATAACACTGTTTTTGTTTAGTCAGCGAAGGGATACTCAGGAGTGCTTTGAGGCTTACGGTGAGAAAGGAAATGTCTTCAGATAGAAACTGGAGAGAAGCTTGCTGAGGAGCTGCTTTGCGATGTGCGCATTCCACTCACAGAAATATACCTTTCTTCTCCTAGAGGATTCCAGAATCACTTTTGGAGAAAAAGCTACCAAGAGACATTTGGGCGTATAGGGACCGCTATGGTGAAAAAGAAATTATCCTCACAGAAAAACTGGAAAGAAGATTTCTGTGAAACTCCTTTTTGTTAGATATGTTCATTCATCGCACATAGTTAAAACTTTTCTTATATTACACAGTTTGGAAACTCCGTCCTGCACGGATCCATGCAGGGCCATTCAGGAGAACATTCAGGCCTACATTGAAACAGGAGATATCTTCAGATATAAAGTGGAGAGAAGCTTTCTGAGAAATGACTTTGTGATGTATGCATTCCACTCAGGGAGTTATACCTCTTTTCTCACAAGGCAGTGTTTGAACACTCTTTCTGTGAAACAGAAACATTGATATTTCATGGCGCTCTGTGGACTATGGTGAATAGTGAAATATACTGAAATAAAATTGAGGAAGAAGCCTTCCAAGAATCTGCTCTCTGATATGTGCATTCACTTCACAGAGTTAATGCTTACTCTATGTCGCCCAGTTTCGAAACTCTGCCTTTGAAGGATCTGTGAAGGGATATTTAGTGACGCCTGGAGGCTTGTTGTGAGCCAGGAAATGTCTTCTGATGAAACCTACAGAGAAACGTTCTGAGCAACTGATTTGCGATGTGTGTATTCGTCTCATGGAATTAAACCGTTCTTTGAAATGAGCAGCTTGAAATCACTGTTTTTGTGGAATGTGAGGAAGGACATTTGGGAATGATCCTTAGAATATGGAGAAAGACATATCCTCAGGTAAAACACAGAAGGAAGCTTTCTGTGAAACTGCTCTGTGTCGTCTTAATTCCTCTCGCTCTGTTAAGCCTCTCTTTTCATTGAGTAGTTTTCTAACCCTGTTTATGTTTAGCATGTGCTGAGGGTAATGGTGAAAAAGAAAATATGTTCAGACTGAAACTGGAGAGAAGCTTTCTGAGGAACTGCTTTGTGACGTGTGCATTCCACTCACAGTGTTATACCTCTCTTCACATACAGCGTCGGGGAAACCCTTTTGGAGAAACAGGTATCAAATGATATTCGAGAGCATGTTGATGCCGATGGTGAAAAGGGAAATAGCTTCAGAAAAAAACTATAAAAAGTTTTCTAGGAAATTACTCTGTGATATGTGTAATCATCTGACATAGATAAAGCTTTCTTTACATTAAGCAGCTTGGAAACTCTCATGGAGGGATCCATGAAGGAGCCTTCAGGAGCACATTCAGGGCTCTGGTGAAAAAGGAAATATCTTCAGATAAAAGGTGGAAAGAAGCTTTCTGTTAATCTGCTTTTGCTATGTTTATTCATCTCACATAGGTGAAGCTTACTTTACCTTACCCAGCTTGGAAACTCCCTCGTAGATGGATCCACGAAAGTATATTTGGGATCACATTCGGGACTATGTTGAAATAGGAAATGTAGTCAGATAAAGGCTGCAGAGAAGCTTTCTGAGAAACTGCTTGGTGATGAGAGCATTCCACTCAGGGAGATATAACTTTCTTCTCATAAGGCACATTTTGAACACTGTTCTTGTAATACCTATAGAGTGATATTGGGAGCACATTGAAGACTATGGCAAAAAGTGAAATGTCGTCCAATAAAAAACAGAAGGAGGTACTCGAAGAAACTGCTCTCTCTAACATGTCCATTGTTTTCACAGGGTTAAAGCTTCCTCTACTGTTCCCAGGTTGCAAGTCGGTCTTTGAGGTTTCTGCGAAGGGATAGTAATTGGCAACGGGAGGACTGTGTCGAGCAAGGAAATGTCTTGCATCGAAAATCGGAGAGAATCTTTCCATCCAATTCTTTGTGATGTTTGTATTCATCTCATAGAGTTAAATCATTCTTTGGATTAAGCAGTTTGAAATCACTGTTTCTGTGGAATCTGAGAAACCACATTAGGAAACATTCTTTAGAATATACTGAAAAAGAAAAAACCTCAGAGAGAAACCAGAAGGAAGCTTTCTGTGAAATTCGGTCTTTGAGGGTTCTGTGAAAGGATAGTGAGTGGCAACCAGAGACCTGTGTTGAGCAAGGAAATGTCTTCCACCGAATATTTGAGAGAAGCCTTCTGTGCAACTCTTTTGTGACGTTAGCATCATCTCATGGAGTTAATCGTTCTTTGGATTGAGTAGTTTGAAATCACTGTTTCTGTGGAATCTGAGAAAGAACATTTGGAAACGCTCTTTCGAATATCCTGAAAAAGAAATAACCTCAGAGTGAAACCAGAGGGAAGTTTTCTGTCAAACTGCTGTGTGTCACGTGAATTCCACTCATGCAGTTAAGCTTCTCTTTTCATTGAGTAGTATCATAACACTGTTTTTGTTTAGTCTAAGAAGGGATATTCAAGAGCACGTTGTGGCTTACAGTGAGAAAGGAAACGTCTTCACATAGAAACAGGAGAGAGGCTTTCGGCGGAGCAGCTTTGTGCCGTCTGCATTCCACTCACAGAATTCCACTCACAGAATGACGTGTGCATTCCACTCACCATTCTTCTCCTAGAGGATTCCGGAATATCTTTTGGAGAAAGAGCTACCAAGAGACAGTTGGGAGTGTAGGGATGGCTATGGTGACAAAGGAAATATCCTCAGACAAAAACTGGAAAGAAGATTTCTGTGAAATTGCTTGTGTTAGGTATATTTATTCACCTCACATAGTTAAAACTTTTCTTATATGACACAGTTTGGAAACTCCTTCATGCATGGATCCTTGAAGAGACATTTGGAAGCACATTCAGGCCTATGGTGAAGGAAGAGATATCTACAGATAAAAATTGGAGCGAATATTTCTTAGAAACGACTTTGTGATGTATACATTCCACTCAGGGAGATATAACTCTTTTCTCATAAGTCTGTGTTTGAACACCGTTCCTGTGAAACCGAAAAAGTGATACTTCAGAGCGCATTCAGGACAATGGCAAATAGTGAAATATACTGAAATAAAATTGAGGAAGAAGCGTTCCAAGAATCTGCTCCCTGATATGTACATTCACTTCACAGAGTTAATGCTTACTTTATGTTGCCCAGTTTCGAAACTCTGCCTTTCAAAAATTTGTGAAGGTATATTTAGTGACACCTGGAGGCTTGTGGTGAGCAAGGAAACGTCTTCCCATGAAACCTGCAGAGGAACTTTCTGAGCAATGGCTTTGCTATGTGTGTTTTCATCTCATAGAGTTAAACCGTTCTTTGGATTGAACAGCGTGAAATCACTGTTTTTGTGAAATCTGAGGAAGGACCATTGGAATCAATTCCTAGAATATGGAGAAAGAATTATCCTCAAGTAAAATCCAAAAGGTAGCTTTCTGTGAAATTGCTCTGTGTCGTCTTAATTTCTCTCACTCAGTTAAGCCTCCCTTTCATTGAGCAGTTTTATAACCCTGTGTATATTTAGCGTGTGATGCAATATTCGGGAGCACTTTGAGGCTTACGGTGAAAAAGGAAATATGTTCAGACCGAAACTGCAGAGAAGTTTTCCAAGGAACTGCTTTGTCTCCTGTGCATTCTAGTTACAGTGTTATACCTCTCTTCTCATATAGCCTCGGGGAAACTCATTTGGAGGAAAAGGTACGAAGTGATATTCGGGTGCATGTTGATGCCGATGGTGAAAAGGGAAACAGCCTCAGAGAAAAACTGAAAAGAAGCTTTCTAGGAAACTACTCTTTAATATGTGTAATCAAATCGCATAGATAGAGCTTTCTTTACATTATGCAACTTGGAAACTATCATGGACGGATCCAGGAAGGGACCTTCTAGAGCACATTCAGGACTGTGGTGAAAAAGGAAATCTCTTTAGATAAAAACTTGAAAGGAGATTTCTGTGAATTTGTTTTTCGCTATGTTTATTCCTCTCACAGAGATGAAGATTCCTTTACATTATGCAGCTAGGAAACTCCCTCTTGGATGGATCTGCCAAGGGATATTTGGGATCATATTCGGGCCTATGGTGAAATCGGAAATATAGTCAGATAAAAACTGGAGAGAAACTTTCTGAGAAACTGCCTGGTGATGTGTGCATTCCACTCAGGGAGTTGTAACTTCCTTCTCATAAGCCAAAGTTTCAACACAGTTCTTGGAAAATCAAAAGAGAGATATTCGAAGCAAATTGAAGACTATGGCAAAAAGTGAAATATCGTCCAATAAAAAACAGAAAGAAGCACTCGAAGAAACTGCTCTCTTAAATATCCATTCTTTTCACAGGGTTAAAGCTTTCTCTACATTTCCCAGTTTGAAAATCAGTCTTTGAGGGTTCTGTGAGGGATAGCAAGTGGCAACCGGAGACCTCAGTTGAGCCAGGAAATGTCTTACATCAAATATTTGACAGAAGCTTTTTGTGCAACTCTTTTGTGAAGTTTGCGTACATCTCATAGAGTTAAATCATTCTTTGGGTTTAGTAGTTTGAAATCACGGTTTCTGTGGAATCTGAGAAAGGACATTTGGAAACGCTCTTTAGAATATCCTGAAAAGGAAGTAAACTCAGAGAGAAACCAGAAGGAAACTTTCTGTGAAACTGCTCTGTGTCACGTGAATTCTGCTCACACAGTTAAGCTTCTCTTTTCATTGAGCAATATCATAACACTGTTTTTGTTTAGTCTGTGAAGTGATATTCAGGAGTGCCTTGAGGTTTACAGTGAGAAAGGAAACGTCTTCAGATAGAAGTTGGAGAGAAGATTTCTGAGGAGCTTCTTTGTGGTGTGTGCATTCCACTCACAGAATTCCACTCACAGAATGACGTGTGTACTCCACTCACAGAATGACGTGTGGATTCCACTCATCATTCTTCTCCTAGAGGATTCCGGCATATCTTTTGGAGAAAAAGCTACCAAGAGACATTCGGGATGTAGGGATAGCTGTGGTGAAAAAGGAAATATCCTCAGACAAAAACTGGAAAGGAGATTTCTGTGAAATTGCTTGTGTTAGCTATATTTATTAACCTCTCATAGTTAAAACTTTTCTTATAATAGGCAGTTTGGAAACTCCATCATGCACGGATTCACGAAGTGATGTTCAGGAGCTCCATCATGCACGGATTCACGAAGTGATGTTCAGGCCTATGGTGAAGGAAGAGATATCTTCAGATAAAAAGTGGAGAGAATATTTCTGAGAAACGACTTTTTGATGTATGCATTCCACTCAGGGAGCTATACCTCTTTTCTCATAAGGCTGTGTTTGAACACTGTTCCTGTGAAACCCAAAAAGTGATATTTCGGAGTGCATTCAGGACAATGGCTAATAGTGAAATATACTGAAATAAAATCGAGAAAGAAGCGTTCCAAGAATCTGCTCTCTGATATGTGCATTCACTTCACAGAGTTAATGCTTACTCTACGTTGTCCAGTTTCGAAACTCTGTCTTTGAAGGATCTGTGAAGCCATATTTAGAGACGCCTGGAGGCTGGTGATGAGCAAGGAAACGTCTTCCGATGAAACCTGCAGAGTAACTTTCTGAGAAATGGCTTTGCGATGTGTGTATTTGACTCATAGAGTTAAACCGTTCTTTTGATTGAACAGCTTGAAATCACTGTTTTTATGGAATCTGAGGGGGACATTTGGGAATGATCCTTAGAACATGGAGAAAGAAATGTCCTCAGGGAAAATCCAGAAGGAAGCTTTCTGTGAAACTGCTCTGTGTCATCTTAATGGGTGAAACTTCTCTGTGTCATCTTAATGGCTCTCACTCAAATAAGCCCCACTTTTCATTAAGCAGTTTTCTAACCCTGTGTATCCTTAGGGTGTGATGGGATATTCGGGAGCACTTTGAGGATTACCGTGAAAGAGGAAATATGTTCAGACCAAAACTGGAGAGAAGCTTTCTGGGGAACTGTCTTGTGACGTGTGCATTCCACTCACAGTGTTATACTTCTCTTCTCTTACAGTGTCAAGGAAACCCTTTTGGAGAAACAGGTACCAAGTGATATTCGGGAGCATGTTGGTACCGATGATGAAAAGGGAAATAGCCTCAGACTAAAACTGGAAAAAGCTTTCTAGGATACTACTCTGTGATATGTGTAATCTTCTCACATAGATAATGCTTTCTTTACATTATCCAGCTAGGAAACTGTCATGGACGGATCCACAAAAGGACATTCGGGAGCACTTTGAGGACTATGGTGAAAAAAAATATCTTCATATAAAAACGGGAAAGAAGGTTTCTGTGAATCTGTTTTGCTATGTTTATTCATCTCACATAGATGAATCTTTCTTTACGTTACACAGCTTGGAAAATATCTCGTGGATGGATCCGCGAAGGAATATTTGGGATCACATTCGGGCCTATAGTGTAATAGGAAATATAGTCAGATCAAAACGGAGAGAAGCCTTCTGAGAAACTGCTTGATGACGTGTACATTCCACTCAGGGAGTTATAATTTTCTTCTCATATGGCACAATTTGAACACTGTTCATGTAAAACCAAAACAGTGATATTCGGAGCACATTGAAGACTATGGCAAAATTGAAATGTCCAATAAAAAAAAGAAACAAGCACTCGAAGAAACTGTTCTCTGACATGTCCATTTTTACACAGGGTTAAGCCTTACTCTACATTTCCCAGTTTGAAATTCAGTCTTTGAGAATTCTGATAAGGGTTAGTAAGTGGCAACTGGAGGACTGTGTCGAGCAAGGAAAAGTCTTCCATCGAATATTTGAGAGAAGCTTTCTGCCTAAGTCTTTTGTGAAGTTTGTGCTCATCTCATAGAGTTAAATCATTCTTTGGATTGAGTAGTTTGAAATCACTGTTTCTGTGGAATCTGAGAAAGGACATCTGGAAACGCTCTTTAGAATATCCTGAAAAAGGAATAACCTCAGAGAGAAACCAGAAGGAAACTTTCTGTGAAACTAGTCTGGGTCACATTAATTCCGCTCAGACCGTTAAGCTTCTCTTTCATTGAGCAGTATCATAACACTGTTTTTGTTTAGTCTGTGAAGGATATACAGGAACGCTTTCAGGCTTACGGTGAGAAAGGAAACGTCTTCAGATAGAAACTGGAGAGAAGTTTTCTGAGGAGCTGCTTTGTGACGTGTGCATTCCACTCACAGAATTCCACTCACAGAATGACGTGTGCGTTCCACTCAAAGAATGACGTGTGCATTCCACTCACCTTTCTTCTCCTAGAGGATTCCAGAATTTCTTTTGTAGAAAAAGCTACCAAGAGTCATTCAGGATAGGGATGGCTATGGTGAAAAAGGAAATATCCTCAGACAAAAACTGGAAAGAAGATTTCTGGTAAACTGCTTTGTGTTAGATATATTTGTTCATCTCTCATAGTTAAAACTTCTCTGATATAACGCAGTTTGGAAACTCCTTCCTGGAGGGATACGCAGTGGGACATTCGGGAGCACATTCAGATCTACGGTGAAAGAGTAGACATCTTCAGATAAAAAGTGGAGAGAAGCTTTCTGAGAAACGAATTTGGGATGCATGGATTCCACTCAGGGAGTTAAACCACTTTTCTCACAAGGCAGTGTTTGAACACTGTTCCTGTGAAACTGAAAAAGTGATATTTCGGAGCGCATTGAGGACTATGGCGAATAGTGAAATATACTGAAATAAAATCGAGGAAAGAGCGTTCCAAGAATCTCCTCTCTGATAAGTGCATCCACTTCACAGAGTTAATGCTTACTCTATGTTGCCCCGTTTCGAAACTCTGTCTTTGAAGGATCAACAAAGGGAAATTTAGTGACGCTTGGAGGCTTGCGGTGAGCAAGGAAATGTCTTCCGATGAAACCTGCAGAGAAACTTTCTTTTCTTTCTTAGCAACGGCTTTGCGATGTGTGTATTTGTCTCATAGAGTTAAACCATTGTTTGGATTGAACAGCTTGAAATCACTGTTTTTGTGAAATCTGAGGAACGACATTTGGGAATGATCCTTAGAACATGGAGAAATAAATATTCTCAGGTAAAATCCAGAAGGAAGCTTTTTGTGAAATGGCTCTGTGTCCCCTTAATGACTCTCACTCAGATAAGCCCCTCTTTTCATTGGGCAGATTTCTAACCCTGTGTATGCTTAGCATGTGAGGGAATATTCGGGAACACTTTGAGGCATAAGGTGAAAAAGGAAATATGTTCAGACCAAAGCTGGAGAGAAGGTTTCTGAGGAACTGCATTTTGACGTGTGAATTCCACTCACAGTGTTATATCTCTCTTCTCATATAACGTCGGGGAAACTTTTTTGGAGAAACAAATCCAAGTGATATTCGGAAGCATGTTGACACCGATGGTGAAAAGGGATATAGCCTCAGACTAAAATTGGAAAAGCGTTCTAGGAAATTACTCTGTGATATGTGTAATCATCTCACATAGATAATGCTTTCTTTACATTACTCAGGTTGGAAACTGTCATGGACGGATCCACAAATGGACCTTCGGGAGCACTTTGAGTACTATGGTGAAAAACGAAGTATCTTCAGATTAGAACATGAAAGAAGCTTTCTGTGAATCTGCTTTCTGCTATGTTTATTCATCTCACATAGATGAATCTTCCTTAATATTACACAGCTTGGCAACTCCATCGTGGATGCATCCGCGAATGGATACTTTGGATCACATTGGGGCCTATGGTGAAATAGGAAATATAGTCAGATCAAAACGGAAGCGAAGCTTTCTGAGAAAATGTTTGGTGACGTGTGCATTCCACTCAGGGAGTTAGAATTTTCTTCTCATAAGGCAGAATTTGAACACTCTTCCTGTAAAACCAAAAGAGTGATATTCGGAGCACATTGAAGACTATGGTGAAATTGAATTGTACAATAAAAAACGGAAAGAAGCACTCGAAGAAACTCTTCTCTGACATGACCAATTTTACACAGGGTTAAATCTTACTCTACATTTCCCAGTTTGAAAGTCAGTCTTTGAGAATTCTGGTAAGGGTTAGTAAGTGGCAACAGGAGGACTGTGTCGAGCAAGGAAATTTCTTCCATCGAATATTTGAGAGAAGCTTTCTGCACAACTCTCTTGTGAAGTTTGTACCCATCTCATATAGTTAAATCATTCTTTGGATTGAGTAGTTTGAAATCACTGTTTCTGTGGAATCTGAGAAGGGACAATTGGAAACGCTCTTTAGAATATCCTGAAAGGAAAATCACCTCAGAGAGAAAGCACAAGGAAGATTTCTGTGAAACTGCTCTGTGTCATGTGAATTCCGCTCACTGTAAGCCTCAAAGCGCTATTGAATATACTTTCGCAGACTAAACAAAAACAGTGTTATGATGCTGTTCAATGAAAACTGCTCTGTGTCATGTGAATTCCGCTCACAGTTAAGCTTCTCTTTTCATTGAACAGCATCATAACACTGTTTTTGTTTAGTCTGCGAAAGTATATTCAATAGCGCTTTGAGGCTTACAGTGAGAAAGGAAACGTCTTCAGATAGATACGGGAGAGAAGCTTTCTGAGGAGCTGCTTTGTGACGTGTGCATTCCACTCACACAATTCCACTCACAGAATGACGTGTGCATTCCACTGACAGAATGACGTGTGCATTCCACTCACTTTTCTTCTCCTAGATGATTCCAGAATCCCTTTTGGAGAAAAACCTACCAAGAGACATTCGGGAGTATAGGGATGGCTATGGTGAAAAAGGAAATATCCTCAGGCAAAAACTGGAAAGAAGATTTCTGTGAATCTGCTTTGTGTTAGATATATTTATTCATCTCTCATAGTTAAAAATTGTCATATATTACGCAGTTTGGAAATTCTGTCATCCACGGATCCACAAAGGGACATTCAGGAGCACATTGAGGCCTATGGTGAAAGAGTAGATATTTCAGATGAAAAGTGGAGGGAAGCTTTCTGACAAATCAATATGTGGTGCATGCATTCCACTCAGGGTGATATACTTCTTTTCTCACAAGGCACTGTTTGAACACTCTTCCTGTGAAACCAAAAAAGTGATATTTCAGAGCGCATTGAGGACTATGGCGAATGGTGAAATATACAGAAATAAAATCGAGAAAGAAGCGTTCCAAGAATGCTCTATGATAGGTGCATTCACTTCACAGAGTTAATGCTTCCTCTATGTTGCCCAGTTTCGAAACTCTGTCTTTGAAGGATCTGTGAAGGGATATTTAGTGATGCCCCGAGGCTTGTGGTGAGCAAGGAAACATCTTCCTATGAAACCTGCAGAGAAACTTTCTGAGCAACTGCTTTGTGATGTGTGTATTCGTCTCAAAGAGCTAAACTGTTTTTTTGGATTGAATAGCTTGAAATCACTGTTTTTGTGGAATCTGAGGAAGGACATTTGGGAACGATAATTAGAACATGGAGAAAGAAATATCCTCAGGGAAAATTCAGAAGGAAGCTTTCTGTGAAACTGCTGTGTGACATCTTAATGTCTCTCACGAAGTTAAGCCCCTCTTCTCATTGAGCAGTTTTTAACCCTGTGTATGCTTACAGTGTGACAGGATATTCCAGAACACTTTGAGGCTTATGGTGAAAAAGAAAATATGTTCTGACTGAAACTGGAGAGAAGCTTTCTGAGGAACTGCCTTGTGACCTGTGCATGCCACTCACAGTGTTGTACTTCTCTTCTCATACAGCATCGGGGAAACCCTTTTGGAGAAACAGGTACCAAGTGATATCCGGGGGCATGTTGGTGCCGATGGTGAAAAGGGAAATAGCCTCACACTAAAACTGGAAAAACCTCTCCAGGAAACTGCTCTGTGATATGTGTAATCATCTCACAGAGATAATGCTTTCTTTACATTACGCAGCTTGGAAACTGTCATGGACAGATCCACGAAGCGACCTTCGGGAGCACTTTGAGGACTAAGGTAAAAAATGAAATACCTTCAGATAAAAACGGGAGAGAAGCTTTCTCTGAATCTGATTTTTGCTATGTTTATTTATGTCACATAGATGAAGCTTTCTTTACATTACACAGCATGGAAACTCCCTCGTGAATGGATTCGTGAAGGGATATTTGGGATCACATTAGGGCCTATAGTGAAATAGGGAATATAGTCAGATCAAAACGTGAGAGAAGCTTTCTGAGAAACTGCTTGGTGACGTGTGCATTGCACTCAGGGAGTTATAACTTCTTCTCCTAAGGCACAATTTGAACACTATTCCTAGAAAACTAAAAGAGTGATATTCGGAGCACATTGAAGACTACGGCAAAAATTGAAATGTCTTCCAATAAAAAACAGAAAGAAGCGCACAAAGAAACTTCTCTCTAACTTGTCCATTCTTTTCACAGGGTTAAAGCTTACTCTATATTTCCAAGTATGAATGTCAGTCTTTGAGGGATCTGTGACAGGGTAGTAAGTGGCAACCGGAGGCCTGTGTCAAGCAAGGAATTGTCTTCCATCGAAAATTGGAGAGAATCTTTCTGTGTAACTCTTTTGAGATGTATGTATTCATCTCATAGAGTTACATCATACTTTGGATTGAGCAGTCTGAAATCACTGTTACTGTGGAATCTGAGAAAGGACATTTGGAAACGCTCTTTAGAATATCCTGAAAATAAATAACCTCAGAGAGAAAAAAGAAGGAATCTTTCTGTGAATCTGCTCTGTGCAAAGTGAATTCCGCTCACACAGTTAAGCTTTTCTTTTCATTGAGAAGTATCATAACACTGTTTTTTTTAGTCTGTGAAGGGATATTCAGGAGTACTTTGAGGCTTATGGTGAGAAAGGAAACGCCTTCAGATAGAAACTGGAGAGAAGCTTTCTGAGGAGCTGCTTTGTGACGTGTGCATTGCACTCACAGAAGTATACATTTCTTCTCATATAGAATTCCGGAATCCCTTTTTGAGAAAAAGCTACCAAGAGACATTCGGGCGTCTAGGGACCGCTATGGTGAAAAAGGAATTATCCTCACACAAAAACTGGAAAGAAGATTTCTGTGAAACTCCTTTTTGTTAGATGTTCATTCATCGCACATAGTTAAAACTTTTCTTATATTACACAGTTTGGAAACTCCGTCATGCTCAGATCCACGCAGGGCCATTCAGGAGAACATTCAGGCCTATGTTGAAACAGGAGATATCTTCAGATAAAAACTGGATAGAAGCTTTCTGAGAAACTACTTTGTGTTGTATGCATTCCACTCAGGGAATTATACCTCCTTTCTCACAAGGCAGTGTTTGAACACTGTTCCTGTGAAACCGAAAAAGTGATAGTTCGGAACGCATTGAGGACTATGGCGCATAGTGAAATATACTGAAATATAATCGAGAAAGAATAGTTCCCAGAATCTGCTCTCTGATATGTGCATTCACTTCACAGAGTTAATGCTTACTCTATGTTGCCCAGCTTCGAAACTTTGTCTTTGAAGAATTTGTGAAGGGATATTTAGTGATGCCCAGAGGCATCTGGTGAATGAGCAAACGTCTTCCATTGAAACCTGCAGAGAAATGTTCTGAGCAACTGCTTTGTGATGTGTGTATTCTTCTCATAGAGTTAAACCATTCTTTGGCTTGAGCAGCTTGAAATCACTGTTTTTGTGAAATCTGAGAAAGGACATTTGGGAATGATCCTTAGAATATGGAGAAAGAAATATCCTCAGGTAAAATCCAGATGGAAGCTTTCTCTGAAACTGCTGTGTCATCTTAATTCCTCTCACTCATTTAAGCCACTCTTTTCACTGAGCAGTTTTCTAACCCTGTGTATGTTTAGCATATGATGGGGTATTCGAGAACACCTTGAGGCTAATGGTGTAAAAGGAAATATGTTCAGACATAAAGTGGAGAGAAGCTTTCCAGGGAACAGCTTTGTGACGTGTGCATTCCACTCATAGTGTTATACTTCTCTCCTCATACAGCATCGGGGAAATCCTTTTGAAGAAACAGTTACCAAGTGATAATCAGGAGGATGTTGACGCCGATGGTGAAAAGGGAAATAGCCTCAGAAAAAAACTGGAAAGAAGCTTTATAGGAAACTACCCTGTGATATGTGTAATCATATCACATAGATAAATCTTTCTTTACATTTCACAGCTTGGGAACTCTGATGGACGGATGCACGATGGGACGTTCGGGAGCACATTCAGTACTATGGAGAAAATATAAATATCTTCAGATAAAAACTGGAAAGAAGCTGTCTGTGAATCGGCTTTTTGCTATATTTGTTCATCTCACATAGTTGAAGCTTCCTTAACATTATGCGGCTTGGAAACTCACACGTGGATGGATCTGCGAAGGGATATTTGGGATCACATTCAGGCCTATGGTGAAATAGGAAATATATTCAGATAAAAACTGGAGAGAAGCTTTCTAAGCAACTGCTTGGTGATGTGTGCATTCCACTCAGGGAGGTATAACTTTCTTCTCATAAGGCACAGTTTGAACCCTGTTCCTGTAAAACGAAAAGTGTGATATTTGAAACACATTGAAGATTATGGCAAAAATTGAAATGTCATCCAATGAAAAACAGAAAGAAGCACTCGAAGAAACTGCTCTCTGTCGTGTCCTTTCTTTTCAAAGGGTTAAAGCTTACTCTACATTTCACAGTTTGAAATTCGGTGTTTGAGCATTCTGCGATGGGATAGTAAGTGGCAACTGGAGGCCTTTGTCGAGCAAGGAAACGTCTTCCATCGAAAAATGGAGAGAAACTTTCTACGCAACTGTTTTGTGATATTTGCATTCATCACATAGAGTTAAATCATTTTTCGGATTGAGCAGTTTGAAATTACTGTTTCTGTGGAATCTGAGAAAGGACGTTTGGAAACGCTCTTTAGAATATCCTGAAAAAGAAGTAACCTCAAAGAGAAACCAGAGGGAAGCTTTCTGTGAAACAGCTCTGTGTCACGTGAATTCCACTCACATAGTTAAGCTTCTCTTTTCATTGAGTAGTATCATAACATTGTTTTTGTTTAGTCTGTGAGGGGATATTCAGGAGTGCTTTGAGGCTGATGGTGAGAAACGAAACATCTTCGGAGAGAAACTGAAGAGAATCTTTTGGGGGAGCTGCTTTGTGATGCGTGGATTCCACTCACAGAAATATACCTTTCTTCTCTTTGAGGATTCCAGAATCCCTTTTGGAAAAGGAGGTACCAAGAGACATTCAGGAGTATAACTAGGGCTTTGGTGAAAAAGGAAATATCCTCAGACAAAAACTGGAAAGAAGATTTCTGTGAAACTGCTTTGTGTTAGATATATTTAATCATCTCGCATAGTTAAAACTTTTCTGATATTACGCGGTTTGGAAACTCCATCATGCTTGGATCCACGAAGGGACATTCGGGAGCACATTCAGGCCTATGGTGAAAGAGGAGATATATTCAGATAAAAAGTGGAGAGAAGCTTTCTTAGAAACGATTTTGTGATGTATTAATTCCACTCAGGGAATTAAACCTTTTTTCTCACAAGACAGTGTTTGAGCACTGTCCCTGTGAAATGGAAAAGGTGATATTTTGGAGCGTATTCACGACTATGGCAAATAGTGAAATATACCGAAATTAAATCGAGGAAGAAGCATTCCAAGAATCTGCCCTCTGATATTTGCATTCACTTCACAGTGTTAATGCTTACTCTGTGTTGCCCAGTTTCGAAACTCTCTCTTTGAAGAATCTGTGAAGGGATAATTAGTGATGCCCAGAGACTTGTGGTGAGCAAGGAAACATTTTCTGATGAAACCTGCAGAGAAACTTTCTGAGCATCTGCTTTGTGATGTGTGTATTCATCTCCTAGAGTTAAACCATTCCTTGGATTCAGCCCCTCTTTTCATTGAGCTGTTTTCTAACCCTGTGTATGTTCAGCGTGTGACGGGATATTCGGGAGCACTTTGAGGAACTGGATAGAAGCTTTCTGAGAAACCACTTTGTAATGTATGCATTCCAATCAGGTAATTATACCTACTTTCTCACAAGGCAATGTTTGAACACTGTTCCTGTGAAAACGAAAATGATGCTTCCGAGCACACTGAGGACTATGGCGAATAGTGAAATATACTGAAATATAATCGAGGAAGAAGCGTTCCAAGAATCTACTCTCCAACAGGTGCATTCACATCACAGAGTTAATGCTTACTCTATGTAGCCCAGTTTCGAAACTTTGTCTTTGAGGAATCTGTGAAGGTATATTTAGCAATGCCCGAAGGCTTCTAGTGAGCGAGGAAACATATTCTGAGTAAAACTGCAGAGAAACTTTCTGAGCAACTGCTTTGCGATGTATGTATTCATCTCATGGAGTTAAACCATTTTTTGTTTTGAGCAGCTTGAAATAACTGTTTTTGTGGAATCTGAGGAAGGACGTTTGGGAATGATCCTTAGAAAATGGAGAAAGAATTATCCTCAGGTAAAATCCAGAAAGAAACTTTCTGTGAAACCCCTCTCAGTCATCTTAATTCCTCTCGCTCAGTTTAGCCTCAGTTTTCACTAAGCAGTTTTCTAACGCTGTGTATGTTTAATGTGTGATGTGATATTCGGGAACCCTTTGAGGTTAACGGTGAGAAAGAAAATATGTTTAGACCGAAAATGGAGAGATTGCCGAGTAACCGAAAAAGTGATATTTCAGAGCTCATTGAGGACTATGACGAATAGTGAAATATACTGAAATAAAATCGAGGAAGAAGCGTTCCAAGAATCTGCTCTCTGAAATGGGCATTGACTTCAGAGAGTTAATGCTTACTCTATGTTGCCCAGTTTTGAAACTCTGTCTTTGAAGAATCTGTGAGGGGATTTTAGTGACGCCGGGAGGCTTGTGCTGAACCAGGAAACGTGTTCCAATGAAACCTGCAGAGAAACTTTCTTAGCAACTGCTTTGTGAAGTGTGTATTCGTCTCATAGAGGTAAATCATTCTTTGGATTGAGCAGCTTGAAATCACTGTTTTTGTAGGATCTGAGAAAGGACATTTGGGAATGATCCTTAGAATATGGGGAAAGAAATATCCTCAGGGAAAATCCAGAAGGAAGCTTTCTGTGAAGCTGCTCTGTGTCATCTTAATTCCTCTCACTCAGTTAAACCCCACTTTTCATGGTGCAGTTTATTAACCCTGTATATGTTTAGCATGTGATGGGGTATTCGGAAGCACATTGATGCTTACGGTGAAAATGGAATTATCTTCCGACCGATACTGGGGAGAAGATATCCAAGGAACTGCTTTGTGACATGTGTATTTCACTCAAAGTGTTGTACCTCTCTTCTCATACGGCCTCTGGGAAACCCTTTTGGAGAAACAGGTATCAAGTAATATTCCAGAGCGTATTGACGCCAATGGTGAAAACGGAAATAGCCTCAGACAAAACCTGGAAGGAAACTTTCTAGGACACTACTCTGTGATATGTGAAATCATCTTACGTAGACAAAGCTTTGTTTACATTACACAGGGTGGAAACAGTCATGGATGGATGCATGAAGGGACATTCAGGAGCAGATTCAGGACTACGGTGAAAAAAAATATCTTCAGATAAAAACTGGAAAGAAGCTTTCTGTGAAACTGCTTTTTGCTATGTTTATTCATCTCATATTCATGAAGCTTTCTTTACATTACAAAGCTTGGGAACTCCCTCATGGATGGATCCGCGAAGGGATATTTGGGATCACATATGGGCCTATGGTGAAATAGGAAACATAGTCTGATAAAAACTGGAGAGAAGCTTTCTGAGAAACTGGTTGGTGTTGTGTGCAATACACTCAGAGAGTTATAACTCTCTTCTCATAAGGCACAGTTTGAACACAGTTCCTGTAAAATTAAAGAGTGATATTCAGAGCACATTTAAGACTATGGTAAAAAGTGAAATGTCGTCCAATAAAAAAGACAAAGAAGCACTCGAAGAAACTGCTCTCCGACAAGTCCATTCTTTTCACATGGTTAGATCTTATTCTATATTTCCCAGTTTGAAAGTCTGTCTCTGAGGGTCCTGCGAAGGGATTGTAAGTGACAACCGGAGGTCTGTGTCAAACAAGGAAATGTCTTCCTTCTAAAATTGGAGAAGAGCTTTCTGCGCAACTCTTTTGTGATGTTTGTATTCATCTCATAGAGTTAAATCATTCTTTGGATTGAGCAGTTTCAAATCACTGTTTCTGTGTAATCTGAGACAGGACATTTGGAAACGCACTTTAGAATATCCTGAAAAAAAATAACCTCAGAGAGAAACCAGAAGAAAGCCTTCTGTGAAGCTGCTCTTTGTCACGAGCAATCTCCTCAAATATCTAAGCTTCTCTTTTCATTGAGCAGCATCATAGCACTGTTTTTGTTTAGTCTGAGAAGGTATATTCAGGAGTGCTTTGAGAATCACTGTGAGCAAGGAAACATCTTCAGACAGAAACTGGAGAGAAGCTTTCTGAGGAGCTGCTTTGTGACGTGTGCATTCCACTCACAGAAATATACATTTCTTCTCCTAGAGGATTCTGGATCCCTTTTGGAGAAAAAGCTACCCAGAGACATACGGGAGTATAGGCACGGCTATGGTGAAAAACTAAATATCCTCAGACAAAACTGGAAAGAAGATTTCTGTGAAACTGCTTTGCTTTAGACATATTTATTAATCTCGCATAGTTAAAACTTTTCTTATATTATGCAGTTTGGAAACTCCATCATGCATGGATCCACGAAGGGACATTCGGGAGCACATTCAGGCCTATGATGTGAAAGGAGATATCATCAGACAAAAGCTGGATAGAAGCTTTCTGAGAAACTTCTTTGTGATGTATGCATTCCACTCAGAGATTTATGCCTCTTTTCTCACAAGGCACTGTTTGAACACTGTTCCCGTGAAACCAAAAAAGGGATATTTTGGAGCGCATTGAGGACTACGCCGAGCATTGAAATATACTGAAATAAAATCGAGGAAGAAGCATGCCAGGAATCTGCTCTCTGATATGGGCATTCACTTCAGAAAGTTAATGCTTACTCTATGTTGCCCAGTTTCGAAACTCTGTCTTCCAAGTATCTGTGAGGGGTTTTTTAGCGATGCCCGGAGGCTTGTGGTGAGCTAGGACATGTCTTCCGATGAAACCTGCAGAGAAAGTTTCTTAGCCACTGCTTTGCAATGTGTGTATTCATCTCATAGAGGTAAATCATTCTTTGTATTGAGCAGCTTGAAATAATAGTTTTGTGGAATCTGAGGAAGGACATTGTGAACGATCCTTAGAATATGAGGGGAAGAAATATCCTTAGGGAAAATCCAGAATGAAGCTTTCTGTGAAACTGCCCTGTGTCATCTTAAATCCTCTCACTCAGTTCAACCAATCTTTACATGGAGCAGTTTACTAACCCTGTGTCTGTTTAGCGTGTGATGGTATTTTCAGGAGCACATTAATGCTTACGGTGAAAGAGGAAATATGTTCCGACCGATACTGGGAGAAGCTTTCCAAGGAACTGCTTTGTGACGTGTGCATTTCACTCACAGTGTTACACCTCTCTTCTCATACAGCCTCGGGGAATCCCTTTTGGAAAAACAGGTACCAAGTGATATTCGGCAGCATGTTAATGCCGATGGTGAAAAGGGAAACAGCCTCAGACAAAATCTGGAAAGAAGCTTTCTAAGAAACTACTCTGTGATATGTGTAATCATCTCACGTAGACAAAGCTGTCGTTACATTACACTGGTTGGAAACGGTCATGGACGAATCCCTGAAGGGATATTCAAGAGCAGATTCAGGACTATGGTGAAAAAGGAAATATCTTCAGATAAAAACTGGAAAGAAGCTTTCTGTGAATCTGCCTTTTGCTATGTTTATTTATCTCATATAGATGAAGCTTTCTTTACATTAGGTAGCTTGGAAACTCCCTCGTGGATGGATCCACGAAGGGATATTTGGGATGACATACGGGCCTATGGTGAAATAGGAAATAAAGTCAGATAAAAACTGGAGAGAATCTTTCTGAGAAACTGGTTGGTGTTGTGTGCATTACACTCAGAGAGGTATAACTTTCTTCTCATAAGGCACAGTTTGAACACTGTTCCTGTAAAATTAAGGAGTCATATTTGGAGCACTTTGAAGACTATGGGAAAAAGTGAAATGTCGCCCAATACAAAACAGAAAGAAGGACTCGAAGAAACTGCTCTCTGACAAGTCCATTCTTTTCACATGGTTAAATCTTACTCTACATTTCCCAGTTTGAAAGTCTGTCTCTGAGGGTTCTGCGAAGGGATAGTAACTGGCAACCATAGGTCTTTGTCGAGCACGGAAATGTCTTCCTTCTAAAAGTGGAGAGAAGATTTCTGTGCAACTCTTTTGTGATGTTTGTATTCATGTCATAGGGTTAAGTCATTCTTTGGATTGAGCAGTTTCAAATCACTGTTTCTGTGTAATCTGAGACAGGACATTTGGAAACGCTCTTTAGAATATCCTGAAAAAGAAATAACCTCTGAGAAAAAACAGAAGGAATCTTTCTGTGAGACTGCTCCATGTCACGTGAATACCACTCACACAGTTAAGCCTCTCTTTTCATTGAGCAGTATCGTAATAGTGTTTTTGTTTAGTCTCTGAAGGAATATTCTGGAGCACTTTGAGGCTTACGGTGAGAAAGGAAACGTCTTCTGATAGAATCTGGAGAGAAGGTTTCTGAGGAGCTGCTTTGTGATGTGTGCATGTGACTCACATAAATACACCTTTCTTCTCCTAGAGGATTCTGTAATCCCTTTGGGAGAAAGAGCTACCAAGAGACATTCGTGTGTCTCTCTGAGCAACTCGTTTGTGATGTGTGTATTCGTCTCATAGAGTTAAACTGTTCTTTGGATTGAACAGCTTGAAATCACTGTTTTTGTGGAATATGAGGAAGGACATTTGGGGAGGATCCTTAGAACATGGAGAATGATGTATCCTCAGGTAAAATAGAGAAGCAAGCTTTCTGTGATACAGCTCTGTGTCATCTTAATGGCTCTCACTCTGTTAAAGCCCTCTTTTCATTTGGCAGGTTCTAACCCTGTGTATGCTTACCATGTGACGGGATATTCGGGAGCATTTTGAGGCTTACCGTGGAAAAGGAAATATGTTCAGACAAAAACTGGAGAGAAGCTTTCCGAGGAACTGCCTTCTGACGTGTGGATTCCACTCACAGTGTTATACCTCTCTTCTCATACAGTGTCAGGGAAACCCTTTGGAGAAACAGGTACCAAGTGATATTCGGGAGCATGTTGATGTCGATGGCGAAAAGGGAAATAGCCTCAGACTAAAACTGGAAAAAGCTTTCTAGGAAACTACTCTGTGATATGTGTAAACATCTCACATAGATAATGCTTTCTTTACATTATGCAGCTTGGAAACTGTCATGGAAGGATCCACGAAGAGACCTTTGGGAGCACTTTGAGGACTATGGTGAAAAATGAAATATCTTCAGATTAGAACAGGAAAGAAGCTTTCTGTGTATCTGCTTTTTGCTATGTTAATTCCTCTCACATTGATGAAGCTTCCTTTACATTACACAGCTTGGAAACTCCCTAGTGGTAGAATCTGTGAAGCAATATTTGGGATCACATTTGGACATATAGTGAAATAGGAAATATCGTCAGATCAAAATGGGAAAGAGGCTTTCTAAGAAAGTGCTCGGTGCCGTGTGCATTCCACTCAGGGAGTTATAACTTTCTTCTCATTAGGCACAATTTGAGCACTGTTCCTGTATAACCAAAAGAGTGATATTCAGAGCACATTGAAGACTATGGCAAAATTGAAATGTCCAATAAAAAACAGAAAGAAGCACTCGAAAAAACTGCTCTCTGACATGTATATTTTTACACAGGGTGAAAGCTTACTCTACATTTCCCAGTTTGAACGTCGGTCTTTGAGGGTTCTGCAAAGGGATAGTAAGTGGCAACCGGAGGCCTGTGTCGAGCAAGGAAACCTCTCCCATCGAATATTTGAGAGAAGCTTCCTACGCAACTCTTTTGTGAAGTTTGTGCTCATCTTATAGAGTAAAATCATACTGTGGATTGAGTAGTTTGAAATCACAGTTTCTTTGGAATCTGCAAAAGGACATTTGGAAATGCTCTTTAAAATATCCTGAAAAAGAAATAACCTCAGAGAGAAACCAGAAGGAAACTTTCTATGAAACTGCTCTGTGTAACGTGAATTCCGCTCACACAGTTAAGCTTCTCATTTCATAGAACAGTATCATAACACTGTTATTATTTAGTTTCCGAAGGGATATTCAGGAGCACTTTGAGGCTTTCGGTGAGAAAGGAAACTTCTTCACATAGAAACTGTAGAGAACTTTCTGAAGAGCTGCTTAGTGACGTTTGCATTCCACTCACAGAATTCCACTCACAGAATGACGTGTGCATTGCACTCACAGAATGGCGTGTGCATTCCACTCACCTTTCTTCTCCTAGAGGTTTCCGGAATCCCTTTTAGAGAAAAAGCTACCAAGAGACATTCGGGAGTATAGGGATGGCTGTGGTGAAAAAGGAAATATTCTCCGACAAAAACTGGAAAGAAGATTTCTGTGAAACTGCTTTGTGTTAGATATGTTTATTCATCTTGCATTGTTAAAACTTTTCTTATATTACACAGTTTGGAAACTCCATCATGCATGGATCTGCGAAGGGACATTCAGGAGCACATTCAGGCCTACAGTGAAAGAGGAGATATCTTCAGTTAAAAAGTAGAGAGAAGCTTTCTGAGAAAAGTCTTTGTGATGTATGCATTCCAGTAGGGAGTTATACCTCTTTTCTCACAAGGCAGTGTTTGAACTCTGTTCCTGTGAAAACAATAAAGTGATATTTTGGAGCTCGTTGTGGACTATGACGAATAGTGAAATATACTGAAATAAAATCGAGGAAAAAGGGTTCCAAGAATCTGCTCACTGATATGTGCATTCACTTCACAGAATTAATGCTTCCTGTATGTTGCCCAGTTTCGAAACTGTCTTTGGAGAATCTGTGAAGGGATATTTAGTGACGCCCGGACACTTGTTGTGAGCAAGGAAACGTCTTCTGATGAAACTTGCAGAGAAACGTTCTGAGCAACTGCTTTGCATTGTGTGTATTCGTCTCATAGAGATAAACCTTTCTTTGGATTGAACAGCTTGAAATCACTGTCTTTGTGGAATATGAGGAAGGACATTTGGGAACGATCCTTAGAACATGGAGAAAGAAATATTCTCAGGTAAAATCCAGGAGGAAGCTTTCTGTGAAACTGCTCTGTGTTGTCTTAATGACTCTCAATCAGTTATGCCCCTCTTTTCATTGAACAGTTTTTTAACAATGTGTATGCTTAGCGTGTGATGGGATATTCTGGAGCACTTTGAGGCTTATGGTGAAAAAGGAAATATATTCAGACCAAAACTGGAGAGAAGCTCTCTGAGGAACTGCCTGTGACGTATGCATTCCACATTCAGTGTTATACCTCTCTTCTCCTACAGCGCCGGGGAAACTCTTTTGGAGAAACAGGTACCAAGTGATATTCGGGAGCATGTTGGTGCCGATGGTGAAAAGGGAAATAGCCTCAGACTAAAACTGGAAAAAGCTTTCTAGGAAACTACTCTGTGATATGTGTAATCATCTCATATAAATAATGCATTCCTTACATTACGCAGCTTGGAAACTGTCATGGACGGCTCCACGACGGGACAATCGGGAGCACTTTGGGGAATATGGTGAAAAACGAAATATCTTCAGAAAGAAACTGGAAAGAATCTCTGTCAATCTGCTTGTTGTTATGCTTATTCATCCCACATAGATGAAGCTTTATTTACATTACACAGCTTGGAAACTTCATGGTGGATGGATTCTTGAATGGATACTTTGGATAACATTCCAGCCTGTAGTGAAATAGGAAATAGAGTCAGATCAAAACGAGAGAGAAGCTTTCTGAGAAACTGCTGGGTGACGTGTGTGTTCCACTCAAGGAGTTATAACTTTCTTCTCCTAAGGCATAATTTGAAAACTGTTCCTGTAAAACCGAAAGAGTGACATTCCAAACACATTGAAGACTATGGCATAATTGAAATGTTCAATAAAAATCAGAAAGAAGCACTCAAAGAAACTGCTCTCTGACATGTCCATTTTTACACAGGATTAAAGCTTACTCTACATTTTCCAGTTTGAAAGTCACTTTTTGAGTGTTCTGCAAAGTGATACTAAGCGGCAACCCGAGGCCTGTGTTGAGCAAGGAAATGTCTTCCATCGAATATTTGAGAGAAGCTTTCTGCGCAACTCTTTTCTGAAGTTTGTGCTCCTCTCATAGAGTTAAATCATTCTTTGGATTGAATAGTTTGAAATCACTGCTTCTGTGGAATCTGAGAAAGGTCATTTGGAAACGCTCTTTAGAAAATCCTGAAAAAGAAATAACCTCAGAGAGATACCAGAAGGAAGCTTTCTGTGAATCTGCTCTGTGTCAGGTGAATTCCGCTCACAGAGTTAAGCTTCCCTTTTCATTAAGCAGTATCATAACAATGTTTTTGCTTAGTATGTGAAGGGATTTTCAGGAGTGATTTGGGGCTTATGGTGAGAAAGGAAACGTCTTCAGATAGAAACTGGAGAGAAGCTTTCTGAGGAGCTGCTTTGTGACGTGTTCATTCCACTCACAGAATTTCACTCACAGAATGACGTGCGCATTCCACTCACAGAATGACATGTGCATTCCACTCACCTTTCTTCTCCTAGAGGATTCCAGAATTCCTTTTGGAGAAGAAACTACCAAGAGACATTCGGGAGTATAGGGATGGCTATGGTGAAAAAGGTAATATCCTCAGACAAAAACTGGAAAGAAGATTTCTGTGAAACTGCTTTGTGTTAGATATATTTATTCATCTCACGTATTTAAAACTTGTCTGATATTACGCAGTTTGGAAACTCCTTCATGCAGGGATCCACAAGGGGACATTCTGGAGCACATTCAGTCCTACGGTGAAAGAGGAGATATCTTCAGATAAAAAGTGGAGGGAAGCTTTCTGAGAAACGACTTTGTGATGCATGTATTCCACTCTGGGCATTAAATCACTTCTCTCACAAGGCAGTGTTTGAACTCTGTTCCTGTGAACTGATAAAGTGATATTTCAGAGCGCTTTGAAACCTATGGCGAATAGTGAATTATACTGAAATAAAAGAGAGGAAGAAGCGTTCCAAGAATCTGCTCTCTAATATGTGCATTCACTTCAGAGAGTTAATGCTTACTCTTTGCAGCCCAGTTTCAAAACTCTGTCTTTGATGGATCTGTGCAGGGATATTGAGTGACGCCCAGAGGCTTGTGATGAGCAAGGAAACGTCTTCTGATGAAACCTGCAGTGAAACTTTATGAGCAACTGCTTTGTGATATGTGTATTCGTCTCATACAGTTAAGCCGTTCTTTGGATTGAACAGGTTGAAATCCCCGTTTTTGTGGAATCTGAGGAAGGATGTTTGGGAACGATCCTTAGAACGTGAAGAAAGAAATATCTTCAGGGAAAATCCAGAAGGAAGCTTTCTGTGAAACTGTTCTGTTTCATCTTAATTCCTCTCGCTCAGGTAAGCCTCCCTTTTCATGGAGCAGTTTTCTCACCGTGTGTATGTTTAGCATTTGATGGGATATTCGGGAGCACTTTGAGGCTTACGGTGAAAAACGAAATATGTTCAGAACAAAACTGGAGAGAAGCTTTCCGAGGAACTGCCTTGTGATGTGTGCATTCCACTCACAGTGTTATACCTCTCTTCTCATACAGCGTCGGGGAAAACCTTTTGGAGAAACAGGTACCAAGTGATATTCGGGTGCATGTTGATGCCGATGGCGAAAAGGAAAATAGCCTCAGACTAAAACTTGAAAAAGCTTTCTAGGAAACTGCTCTGTGATATGTGTAATCATCTCACATCGAAAATGCTTTCTTTACATTATGCAGCTTGGAAACTGTCATGGACGCATCCACGAAAGGGACCTTCGGGAGGACTTTAGGACTACAGTGAAAAATAATATATCTTCAGATTAGAGTGGGAAAAAAGCTTTCGGTGAATCTGCTTTTTGCTATGTTTATTCATCTCACATAGATGAAACTTTCTTTACATTACACAGCTTGGAATCTCCCTTGTTGATGGATCCGCAAAGGGATATTTGAGATCACATTCAGGCCTATAGTGAAATAGGAAATATAGTGAGATCAAAACGGGACAGAAACATTCAGAGGAACTGCATGGTGATGTGTGCATTCCTCTCAGGGAGTTATAACTTTCTTCTCATAAGGCACAATTTGAACACTGTTCCTGTAAAACCAAAAGAGTGATATTAGGAGCACATTGGAGATTATGGCAAAAAGTGAAACGTCATCCAATAAAAAACAGAAACACTCGAGGAAACTGCTCTCTGACATGTCCATTCCTTTCACAGGGTTAAAGCTTACTGTATATTTCCAGTTTGAAAGTCGGTCTTTGAGGGTTCTGCGAAGGGATAGTAAGTCGCATCCAGAGGCCTGTGTGAGGCAAGGAAAGTCTTCCATCAAAAATTGCAGAGAAGCTTTCTGCACAACTCTTTTGTGATGTTTGTATTCATCTCATAGAGGTAAATCATTCTTTGGATTGAGCAGTCTGAAATCACTGTTTCTGTGGAATCTGAGTAAGGACATTTGGAGACCCTGTTTAGAATATCCTGAAAAATAAATAACCTCAAAGAGAAACCAGAAAGAAACTTTCTGTGAAACTGCTCTGTGTCACGTGAATTTCGCTCACACAGTTAAGATTCTTTTTCATTCAGTGGTATCATAACACTGGTTTTATTTGTTCTGCGAGGGGATATTCAGGAGTGCTCTTAGGCTGATGGTGAGAAACGAAAAGTCTTCAGATAGAGACTGAATAGAAGCTTTCTGGGGAGCTGCTTTGTGACGTTTGCGTTCCCCTCACAGAAATATACCTTTTTTATCCTAGAGGATTCTGAAATCCCTTTTGGAGAAAAAGCTACCAAGAGACATTCGGGAGTATAGGGAGGGCTATAATGAAAAAGGAAATATCCTCAGACCCAATCTTTAAAGGATCTGTGAAGGGATATTTAGTGACGCCTGGAGGCTTGTGGTGAGCAAGGAAATGTCTTCCGATGAAACCTGCAGAGAAACTTTCAGAGCAACAGCTTTGCAATGTGTGTATTCGTCTCATAGAGATAAAACATTCTTTTGATTGAGCAGATTGAAATCACTGTTTTTGGGGAATCTGAGGAAGGACATTTGGGAATGATCCTTAGATTATGGAGAAAGAAATATCCTCAGGAAATATCCAGTAGGAAGCTTTCTGTGAAACTGCTCTGTGTCGTCTTAATTTGTCTTACTCAGTTAAGTCTCTCTTTTCATTGAGCAGTTTTGGAACCCTGTGTATATTTAACATGTGATGGAATATTCGGGAGCACTTTGAGGCTTACAGTGAAAAAAGAAATATGTTCAGACCGAAACTGGAGAGAAGTTTTGCGAGGAACTGCTTTGTGACGTGTGCATTCCACTCACAGTGTTATACCTCTCTTCTCATACAGCGTCCGGGAAACCCTTATGGAGAAACAGGTACCAAGTGATATTCGGGAGCATGTTGATGCCGATGGTGAAAAGGGAAATAGCCTCAGACAAAAAATGGAAAGAAGCTTTCTAGGAAACTACTCTGTGGTATGTGTAATCATATCACATAGATAAATCTTTCTTTATATTACGCAGCTAGGAAACTGTCATAGTCAGATAGACCTTTGGGAGCACATTCAGGAATATGGTGAAGAAGAGAATATCTTCAGGTAAAAACTGGAAAGCAGCTTTCTGTGAATCTGCTTTTTGCTATGTTCCTACATGAAGCTTTCTTTTCATTACACAGCTTGGAAACTCCCTCATGGATGGATCTGGGAAGGGATATTTGGGATCACATTCAAGCCTATGTTGAAATAGCAAACAAAGTCAGATAAAAACTCGAGAGAAGCTTTCTGAGAAACTGCTTGGTGATGTGTGCATTCTACTCTGGGAGTTATAACTTTCTTATCATAAGGCACAGTTTGAACACTGTTCCTGTAAAACCAAAAGAGTGATATTCGGAGCACATTGAAGACTATGGCAAAAAGTGAAATGTCATCCAGTAAAAAACAGAAAGAAGCACTCGAAGAAACTGCTCTCTGACATGTCCAGTCTTTTTACAGGGATAAAGCTTACTCTCCATTACCCAGTTTGAATGTCGGTCTTTGAGGGTTCTGCGAAGGAATATGAAGTGGCAACCGGAGGCAAGGAAATGTCTTCCATGGAAAATCGGAGAGAATCTTTCTATGCGTCTATTTTGAGTTGTATGTATTCATCTGGTAGAGTGAAAACATTGTTTGGATTGATCAGTTTGAAATCACTGTTTCTGTGGAATTTGAGAAAGTGCATTTGGAAACCCTCTTTAGAATATACTGAAAAAGGAATAACCTCAGATGGAAACCAGAAGGAAGCTTTCTGTGAAACTGCTCTGTGTCTCCTGAATTCTGCTCACACAGTTAAGCTTCTCTTTTTATAGAGCAGTATCAGAACACTGTTTTTGTTTAGTCTGTGACGGGATAATCTGGAGTGCTTTGAGGCTTACAGTGAGAAAGGAAATGTCTTGAGATTGAAACTGGAGACAAGCTTTCTGAGGAGCTGCTTTGTGGCATGTGTGTTCCACTCACCGAAATATACCCTTCGTCTCATAGAGGATTCCAGAATCCCTTTCAGAGGAAAAGCTACCAGGAGACATTCGAGAGTATAGGGACAGCTATGGTGAAAAAGAACTATCCTCAGACAAAAACTGGAAAGAAAATTTCTGTGAAATTGATTTGTGTTAAATATATTTATTCATCTCGCATAGTTAAAACTTTTCTTATATTATGCAGTTTGTTAACTCCATCATGCATGGATCCGCAAAGAGACATTCGCCAGCACATTCAGGCCTACTGGGAAAGAGGAGATATCTTCAGATAAAAACTGGATAGAAGCGTTCTGAGAAACAACTTTGTGATGTATGTATTCCACTCAGGGAATTATACCTCTTTTCTTATAATGCAGGGTTTGAACAATGTTCCTGTGAAACCGAAAAAGTGATATTTTGGAGCGCACTGATGACTATGGAGAATAGTGAAGTATACTGAAATAAAATGAGGAAGAAGCATTCCAAGAATCTGCTCTCTGATATGTGCATTCACTTCACAGAGTTAATGCTTACTCTATGTTACCCAGTTTCGAAATGCTGTCTTTGAAGTATCTGTAAAGGGATATTTAGTGATGCAGGGAGGCTTGTGGTGAGCAAGGAAACGTCTTCCGATGAATCCTGCAGAGAAACTTTCTGAGCAACTGCTTCGCGATGTGTGTATTCGTCTCATAGAGTTAAACCATTCTTTTCATTGAGCAGCTTGAAATCACTGTTTTTGTGGCATCTGAGCAAGGACAATTGGGAATGATTCTTAGAATATGGAGAAAGAAATATCCTCAGGTAAAATCCAGAAGGAAGCTTTCTGTGAAACTGCTCTGTGTCATCTTAATTCCTCTCGCTCCGTTAAGCCTCTCTCTTCATTGAGCAGTTTTCTAACCCTGTGTATGTTTACCGTGTGATGGGATATTCAGGCGCACTTTGAGATTTACTGTGAAAAAGGAAATATGTTTATACCGAAGCTGGAGGAGAGAGGCTTTCCGAGGAACTGCTTTGTGACATGTGCATTCCACTCACAGTATTATACCTCTCTTCTCATACAGCGTCAGGGAATCCCTTTTGGATAAACAGGTATCGAGCGATATTCAGGAGCATGTTGATGCTGATGGTGAAAAGGGTAATAGCCTGAGACAAAAACTGGAAAGAAGTGTATCGGAAACTACTCTGTGATATATGTAATCATCTCACATATATTAAGCTTTATTTACATTACGCAGCTTGGAAACTGTCATGCACGGATCCAGGAAGGGACCTTCGGGAGCACATACAGGACTATGGTGAAAAAGGAAATATCTTCAGATAAAAACTGGAAAGAAGTTTTCTGTGAATCTGCTTTTTGCTATGTTTACTCATCTCACATAGATGAAGCTTTCTTTACATTGCACGGCTGGGAAACTCACTCGTGGATTGATCCGCGAAGGGATATTTGGGATCTCATTCAGGTCTATAGTGAAATAGGAAATATACCCAGATAAAAACTGGAGAGAAGGTTTCTGAGAGACTACTTGGTTATGTGTGCATTCCACTCAGGGAGATATAACTTTCTTCTCATAAGGCACAGTTTGAACCCTGTTCCTGTAAAACCAAAAGAGTTATATTTGAAGCACTTTGAAGACTATGGCAAGAAGTGAAATGTCGTCCAATAAAAAAATAGAAAGAAGCACTCGAAGAAACTCCTCTCTGACATATCCATTCTTTTCACAGCGTTAAAGCTTACTCTACATTTCCAAGTATGAAAGTGGGTCTTTGAGGGTTCTGTGAATGTATAGTAAGTGGCAACCGGAGGCTGGTGTTGAGCAAGGAAATGTCATCCATCGAAAATTGGGGAGAAGCTTTCTGCGCAACTCTTTTGTGATGTTTGTATTCAACTCAAATAGTTAAATATTTCTTGTGATTGAGCAGTTTGAAATCACTGTTTCTGTGGAATCTGAGAAAGGAC
>NC_045450.1:31320622-31328083 GCF_002776525.5 Piliocolobus tephrosceles | reverse complement strand
TCTTCCATCGAATATTTGAGCGAAGCCTTCTGCGCAACTCTTTTGTGAAGTTAGCGTTCATCTATGGAGTTAAATCGTTCTTTGGATTGAGTAGTTTGAAATCACTGTTTCTGTGGAATCTGAGAAAGGACATTGGGAAATGCTCTTTAGAATATCCTGAAAAAGAAATAACCTCAGAGTGAAACCAGAGGGAAGCTTTCTGTGAAACTGCTCTGTGTCACGTGAATTCCGCTCATACAGTTAAGCTTCTCTTTTCATTGAGCAGTATCATAACACTGTTTTTGTTTTGTCTA
This sequence comes from Piliocolobus tephrosceles, assembly GCF_002776525.5. Classification (NCBI taxonomy): domain Eukaryota; kingdom Metazoa; phylum Chordata; class Mammalia; order Primates; family Cercopithecidae; genus Piliocolobus; species Piliocolobus tephrosceles. The sequence goes on along the minus strand of NC_045450.1, from coordinate 31,327,790 downwards.
TGAAGGAATATTCAGGAGCACTTTGTGGCTTACAGTGAGAAAGAAAACGTCTTCACATAGAAACAGGAGACAAGCTTTCAGAGGAGCTGCTTTGTGTCTTCTGCATTCCACTCACAGAATTCCACTCACAGAATGACGTTTGCATTCCACTCACCATTCTTCTCCTAGAGGATTCTGGAATATCTTTTGTAGAAAGAGCTACCAAGAGACAGTCGGGAGTGTAGGGATGGCTATGGTGAAAAAGGAAATATCCTCAGACAAAAATGGGAAAGAAGATTTCTGTGAAATTGCTTGTGTTAGCTATATTTATTCACCTTGCATAGTAAAAACTTTTCTTATATTATGCAGTTTGGAAACTCCGTCATGCACGGATCCTCAAAGAGACATTCGGAAGCACATTCAGGCCTACGGTGAAGGAAGAGATATCTTCAGATAAAAAATGGAAAGAATATTTCTGAGAAACGACTTTGTGATGTATGCATTTCAATCAGGGAGATATACCTCTTTTCTTATAAGGCTGTGTTTGAACACTGTTCCTGTGAAACCGAAAAAGTGATATTTCAGAGCACATTCAGGACAATGGCGAATAGTGAAATATACTGAAATAAAATGAGGAAGAAGCGTTAGAAGAATCCGCTCCCTGATATGTGCATTCTCTTCACAGAGTTAATGCTTACTCTACGTTGTCCAGTTTCGATACTCTCTCTTTGAAGGATGTGTGAAGGCATATTTAGTGACGCCTGGAGGCTGGTGGTGAGCAAGGAAGCGTCCTCCAATGAAACCTGCAGAGAAACTTTCTGAGCAACGGCTTCATGATGTGTGTATTCGTCTCCTAGAGTTAAACCGATCTTTTGATTGAACAGCTTGAAATCACTGTTTTTGTGGTGTCTGAGCAAGGACAATTGGGAACAATTCTTAGAATATGGAGAACGAAATATCCTCAGGTAAAATCCAGAAGGAAGCTTTCTGTGAAAGTGCTCTGTGTCATTTTAATGGCTCTCACTCTGTTAAGCCCCCCTTTTCATTGAGCAGTATTCTAACCCTGTGTATGCTTAGCGTGTGACAGGATATTCGGGAGCACTTTGAGGCTTACCGTTAAAGAGAAATCAGGTTCCGACCAATGCTGGAGAGAAGCTTTCTGAGGAACTGCCTTGTGACGTGTGCATTCCACTCACAGTGTTATACTTCTGTTCTCTTACAGCGTCGGGGAAACCCTTTTGGAGAAACAGGTACCAAGTGATATTCGGGAGCATGTTGGTGCCGATGGTGAAAAGGGAAATAGCCTCAGACTAAAACTGGAAAAAGCTTTCAGGAAACTACTCTGTGATATGTGTAATCATCTCACATAGATAATGCTTTCTTTATATTACGCAGCTTGGAAACTATCATGGACGGATCCACGAAGGGCTCTTAGGGAGCACTTTGAGGACTATGGTGAAAATTGAAATATCTTCAGATAAAAATAGCAAACAAGCTTTCTGTGAAACTGCTTTTTGCTATGTTTATCTCACATAGATGAAGCTTTCTTTATATTGCACAGCTTGAGAACTCCCTCGTGGATGGATCCGCAAAGGGATATTTGGGATCATATTCGGGTCTATAATGAAATGGGAAATATAGTCAGATCAAAACGGGAGAGAAGCTATCTGAGAAACTGCTTGGCGACGTATGCATTCCACTCAGGGAGTTATAACTTTCTTCTCATAAGACACCATTTGAATAATGTTCCTGTAAAACCAAAAGAGTGATATTCGGAGTATATTGAAGAGTATGGCAAAATTTAAATGTGCAATAAAGGACAGAAAGAAGCACTAGAGGAAACTTCTCTCTGACATCTCCATTTTTACACACAGTTAAAGCTTACTCTACATTTCCCAGTTTGAAAGTCAGTCTTTGAGGTTCTGGGAACAGACAGTTAGCGGCAACCGGAGGCCTGTGTCGAGCAAGGAAATGTCTTCCATCCAATATTTGAAGGAAGATTTTTGCGCAACGCTTTTGTGGAGTTTGTGCTCATCTCATAGAGTTAAATCATTCTTTAGATTGAGTAGTTTGAAATCACTGTTTCTGTGGAATCTGAGAAAGGACATTTGGAAGTGCTATTTAGAATATCCTGAAAAAGAAATAACCTCAGAGAGAAAGCAGAAGAAAGCTTTCTGTGAAACTGCTCTGTGTCACGTGAATTCTGCCCACACAGTTAAGCTTCTCTTTTCATTGAGGAGTATCATAACACTGTTTTTGTTTAGTCTGCGAAGGGATATTCAGGAGTGCTTTGAGGCTTACAGTGAGAAAGGAAACGTCTTCAGATAGAAACTGGAGAGAAGCTTTCTGAGGAGCTGCTTTCTGACGTGTGCATTCCACTCACACAATTCCACTCACAGAATGACATGTGCATTCCACTCACAGAAAGATGTGTTCATTCCACTCACCTCTCTTCTTGTAGAGGTTTCTGGAATCTCTTTTGGAGAAAAAGCTACCAGGAGACTTTTGGATGTATAGGGATGGCTATGGTCAAAAAGGAAATATCCTCAGACAAAAACTGGAAAGAAGATTTCTCTGAAACTGCTTCCTGTTAGATATATTTATTCATCTCGCATAGGTAAAACTTTTCTTACTCAGTTAAGCCCCCCTTTTCATTGAGCAGTATTCTAACCCTGTGTATGCTTAGCGTGTTCCCATAAGACACAATTTGAAGAATGTTCCTGTAAAACCAAAAGAGTGATATTCAGAGCATATTGAAGACTATGGCAAAATTGAAATGTGCAATAAAGAACAGAAAGAAGCAATAGAGGAAACTTCTCTCTGACATCTCCATTTTTACACACAGTTAAAGCTTACTCTACATTTTCCAGTTTGAAAGTCGGTCTTTGAGTGTTCTGGGAACAGACAGTTATATTACGCAATTTGAAAACTCAGTCATGCACGGTTCCACGAAGGGACATTCGGCAGCACATTCAGGCCTATGGTGAATGGGGAGATATCTTCAGATAAAAAATGGAGAGAAGCTTTCTGAGAAACGACTTTGTATTGTATGCATTAGACTCAGGGAGTTATACCTCTTTTCTTAAAAGGCAGTGTTTGAACACTGTTCCTGTGAAATCGAAAAAGTGATATTTCAGAGCACGTTGAGGACTACGGCGAATAGTGAAATATACTGAAATAAAATCCAGGAAGAAGCTTTCCAAGAATCTGCTCTCTGATATGTGCATTCACTTCACACAGTCAATGCTTACTCTATGTTTGAAACTCAGGGTTTCAAACTCTGTCTTTGAAGAATCTGTGAAGGGATATTTAGTGATGCCCGGAGGCTTCTGCTGAGCCAGGAAATGTCTTCTGATGACTGCAGAGAAACTTTCTGAGCAACTGGTTCGCGATGTTTGTAATCGTTTCATGGAGGTAAATCGTTCTTTGCATTGAACAGTTGGAAATCAATGTTTTTGTGGAATCTGAGGAAGGACATTTGGGAACAATCCTTAGAACATGGAGAAAGAAATATCCTCTGGTAAAATGCAGAAGGAAGCTTTCTGTGAAACTGCTCTGTGTCACCTTAATGGCTCTCACTCAGTTAAGCCCCTCTTTTCATTGAGCAGTTTTCTAACCCTTTGTATGCTTAACATGCGACGGGATATTCAGGAGCACTTTGATGCTCACAGTGAAAAAGGAAATATGTTCAGACCAAAACTAGAGGAAAGCTTTCCGAGGAACTGCCTTGTGACGTGTGAATTTCAATCACAGTGTTATACCTCTCTTCTCATACAGCGTCGGGGAAATGCTTTTGGAGAAACAGGTTCCAAATGATACTCGGGATCATGTTGCCACCGATGGTGAAAAGGGAAATAGCCTCAGACTCAAAGTGGAAAAACTTTATAGGAAACTACTCTGTGATATGGGTAATCATCTCACATAGATAGATTTGTTTACATTACGCAGCTTGGAAATTCTCATGGACGGATCCACGAAGGGACCTTCGGGAGCACTTTGAAGACTCTGGTGAAAAATGAAATATCTTCAGATAAAAACGGGAAAGAAGCTGTCTGTGAATCTGCTTTTTGCTATGTTTTTTCATCTCACACAAATGAAGCTTTCTTTACATTACACAGCTTGGAAACTCCCTCGTGGATGGACCTAGTAAGGGATATTTGGTATCACATTCTGGCCTATAGTGAAACAGGAAATATAGTCACATCAAAACGGGAGAGAAGCTTTCTGAGAAACTGCTTGGTGACGTGTGCATTCCACCCAGGGGGTTATAACTTTCTTCTGATAAGGCACAATTTGAACACAGTTCCTGTAAAAGCAAAAGAGTGATATTCGGAGCATATTGTACACTATGGGAAAATTGAAATGTCCAATGAAAAACAGAAGGAAGCACTCAAAGAAACTGCTCTGTAACATGTCCATTTTTACACTGGGTTGAATCTTACACTACATTTCCCAGTTTTGAAAGTCAGTTTTGACATTTCTGCAAAGGTTAGTAAGTGGCAACGGGAAGCATGTTTTGACCAAGGAAATGTCTTCCATGGAATATTAGAGAGAAGCTTTCTACGCAACTGTTTTGTGAAGTTTGTGTTCATCTCATAGAGTTAAATCATTCTTTGGCTTGAGTAGCTTGAAATCACTGTTTCTGTGGAATCTGTGAAAGGACATTTGGAAACGCTCTTTAGAATATACTGAAAAATAAATAACCTCAGAGAGAAACCAAAAGGAAGCTTTCTGTGAAATTACTCTGTGTCACGTGAATTCTGCTCACAGAGTTAAGCTTCTCTTTTAATGAGCAGTAGCATAACACTGTTTCTGTTTAGTCTGCAAAGGGATATTCAGGAGCACTTTGAGAAAGGAAACATCTTAAGATAGAAACTGGAGAGATGCTTTCTGAGGAGCTGCTTTATGACGTGTGCATTTCATTCACAGAATGACATGTGCATTCCACTCACCATTCTTCTCCTAGAGGATTCCGGAATCCCTTTTGGAGAAAAAGCTACCAAGAGACATACGGGAGTATAGGGATGGCTATGGTGAAAAAGGAAATATCGTCATACAAAAACTGGAAAGATTTCTGTGAATCTGCTTTGTGTTAGATGTATTTATTCATCTCACATAGTTAAAACTTTTCTTCTATTATGCACTTTGGAAACTCCGTCATGCACGGATCCGTGAAGGGTCATTCGGGAGCACATTCAGGCCTATGGTGAAAGAGGAGATATCTTCAGATAAAAACTGGAGAGAAGCTTTCTGAGAAAAGACTTTGTGATGTATGCATTCCACTCAGGGAGTTATACCTCATTTCTCTCAAGGCAGTGTTTGAACACTGTTCCTGTGAAACGAAAAAAGTGATATTTCGGAGCGCATTGAGGACTATGGTGAATAGTGAAATATACTGAAATAAAATCGAGGAACAAGCGTTCCAAGAATCTGCTCTCTGATATGTGCATTCACTTCACAGATTTAATGCTTCCTGTATGTTGCCCAGTTTCAAAACTTTGTCTTTGAATGATCTGTAAAGGGATATTTAGTGATGCCCAGTTGTTTGTGGTGAGCAAGGAAACGTCTTCCAATGAAACCTGCAGAGAAACTTTCTGAGCAACAGCTTTGAGATGTGTGTATTCGTCTCTTAGAGTTAAACAGTTCTTTAGATTGAACAACTTGAAATCACTGTTTTTGTGGAATCTGAGGAAGTATATTTGGGAACGATCCTTAGAACGTGGAGAAAGAAATATCCTCTGGTAAAATGCAAAGAAAGCTTTCTGTGAAACTGCTCTGTTTCTTCTTAATCGCTCTCACTCAGTGAAGCCCGTCTATTCATTGAGCAGTTCTCTAACCCTGTATATGCTTAGCATGTGACGGGATATTCGGGAGCACTTTGAGGCTTACGGTGAAAAAGGAAATATGTTCAGACCAAAACTGGAGAGAAGCTTTCCGAGGAACTGCCTTGTGACGTCTGCATTCCACTCACAGTGTTATACCTCTCTTCTCATACAGCGTCGGGGAAACCCTTTTGAAGAAACAATACCAAGTGATATTTGGAAGCATGTTGATGCCGATGGTGAGAAGGGAAAAAGCCTCAGACTAAAACAGTGTGGGGAAAAGAGAGGTCAGCCTGTTAATGTGTTATTATAGATAGAAGTAAGTTTAAGAGACTCCATTTGGCTCTGTATTTGAGATGCTGTTAATCTGTGACTCTACCCCCAATCTTGTCCTTGCTAGAAATCATTGCTGTGCTAATTAAGGTTGAAAGGATTTTGGGCTGTAAGGAATGTGCTTTGTTAGGCAAATGTTTAAAGCCTGCTTGTGGTTGAAGGTCAGTACCATTCCTTTAAATCTCAGTAAAAGAAAAACATGTCTCCTGCCCGATCCTGGGAAAATGGAACATCTTACTGCTGATTTACTCCCTTATCTTTTTGGCAATAAATACTGAGGGAACTCAGAGACCGGTGCCAGTGTGCGTCCTCTGTAAGCACAGCACTGGCCCCCTGGGCCCCACTTTTCTTTCTCTGTACTTTGTCTCTGTGTCTTTATTTCTTTTCTCAAGTCTCTCATTCCACCTAGTGAGAAGCACCCACAGGTGTGGGGGGCAGGTCACCCCTTCATCTGACATCCAACGTGGGAGCTTTTTGCTAAGGTGAAGTTACACTGGAGCGTGGTCATTGAGGAAAAGTTGATGAGAGACTCCCGAGTACGTCTAAAGTCAGTCTTGTGGTAAGCTTGTGCGCTCAGAAGAACCTAGCGTAACAATGGGGCAAACTAAAAGTAAATATGCCTCTTATCGCAGCTTTATAAAAATTCTCTTAAAAAGAGGGGGAGTTAAAGTGTCTACCAAAAATGTAAATACTCTCTTTCAAACAATAGAACAGTTTTGTCCATGGTTTCCAGAACAGGGAACTTTAGATCTAAAAGATTGGGAAAAAAATTGGCAAAGAATTAAAACAAGCAAGTAGGGAAGGTAAAATCATCCCACTTACAGTATGGAATGATTGGGTCATTGTAAAAGTAGTTTTAGAACCGTTGCAAACAGAAGAAGATAGTATTTCAATTTCTGATGTCCCTAAAAGCTGTGCAGTAGATTGTGAAAAAGAGGCAGGGATAGAATCCCGGAAAGGAAAAGAAAGTTCACACTGTAAATGTGTGGCAGAGCCGGTAATGGCTCGGTCAACACAAAGTGTTGACAATAATC
>NC_045450.1:31244202-31315622 GCF_002776525.5 Piliocolobus tephrosceles | reverse complement strand
GTATGTTAATGGACTTAAGAGCCGTAAACGCTGTAATTCAACCCATGGGGCCTCTCCAACCTGGATTGCCCTCTCCAGGCATGATCCCAAAAGACTGGCTTTTAATTATAATTGATCTAAAGGATTGCTTTTTTACCATTCCTCTGGCAGAGCAAGATTGTGAAAAATTTGCCTTTACTATACCAGCCATAAATAATAAAGAATCAGCCACCAGGTTTCAGTGGAAAGTTTTACCTCAGGGTATGCTTAATAGTCCAACTATTTGTCAAACTTTCGTAGGTCAAGTCCTTCAACCAGTTAGAGACAAATTTTCAGATTGTTATATCATTCAACCACAGGTGTGGAGGGGCAGGCCACCCCTTCAAACCGGAAAAAGCTTTCTAGGAAACTACTCTGTGATATGTGTAATCATCTCACATAGATAATGCTTTCTTTGCATTACTCAGCTTGGCAACTGTCATGGACGGATCCACAAATGGAACTTCGTGAGCACTTTGAGGACTATGGGGAAAAACGAAATATCTTCAGATTAGAACAGGAAAGAAGCTTTCTGTGAATCTACTTTTTGCTATGTTTATTCATCTCACATAGATGAACCTTTCTTTACATTACACAGCTTGGAAACTCCCTCGTGGATGCATGCACGAAGGGATATTTGGGATCACATTCGGGCCTATAGTGAAATAGGAAATATAGTCAGATCAAAACGGAGAGAAGCTTTCTGAGAAACTGATTGGTGACGTATGCATTCCACTCAGGGAGTTATAATTTTCTTCTCCTAAGGCACAATTTGAACACTGTTCCTGTAAAACCAAAAGAGTGATATTGGGAGCACATTGAAGACTATGGCAAAATTGAAATATCGAATAAAAAACAGAAAGAAGCACTCGAAGAAACTGGTCTCTGACATGTCCATTTTTACACAGGGTTAAAGCTTATGCTACATTTCCAAGATTGAAAGTCGGTCTTTGAGGGTACTGCGAAGGGATAGTAAGTGGCAACTGCAGGCCTGTGCGGAGCAAGTGGTAACCGGAGGCCTGTGTCGAGCAAGGAAATGTCTTCCATCGAATATTTGAGAGAAGCTTTGTGCACAACTTTTTTGTGATGTTTGTGCTCATCTCATACAGTTAAATCATTCTTTGGATTGAGTAGTTTGAAATCACTGTTTCTGTGGAATGTGAGATAGGACATTTGGAAACGCACTCTAGAATATCCTGAAAAAGAAATAACCTCAGAGAGAAACAAGAAGGAAGCTGTCTGTGAAACTGCTCTGTGTCACGTGAATTCCGCTCACACACTTAAGCATCTCTTTTCCATGAGCAGTATCATAACACTGTTTTTGTTTTTTCTATGAAGGGATATTCAGGCTTATGGTGTGAAAGGAAACGTCCTCAGATAGAAACTGAAGAGAAGCTTTCTGAGGAGCTGCTTTGCGACGTGTCCATTCCACTCACAGAATTCCACTCACAGAATGTTGTGTGCATTCCACTCACAAAATGGCGTGTGCATTCCACTCACCTTCCTTCTAGTAGAGGATTCCGGAATCACTTTTGGAGAAGCTACCAAGAGACATTAGGGAGTATAGGGATGGCTATGGTGAAAAAGGAAATATCCTTAGACAAAAACTGGAAAGAAGATTTCTGTGAAACTGTTTTGTGTGAGATATATTTATTCATATTGCATACTTAAAACTTTTCTTATATTATGCAGTTTGGAAACTCCGTCATGCACAGATCCACGAGGGGACATTCGGGAGCACATTCAGGCCTACGGTGAAAGAGGAGATATCCTCAGATAAAAAGTGGAGAAAAAATTTCTGAGAAACGACTTTGTGATGTATGCATTCCACTCAGGGAGTTATACCTCATTTCTCACAAGGCAGTGTTTGAACACCGTTCCTGTGAAACCGAAAAAGTGATATTTGGGAGCGCATTGAGGACTATGGCAAATAGTGAAATATACTGAAATAAAATCGAAAAACTAGCGTTCCAAGAATCTGGTCTCTGATATCTGCATTCACTTCACAGAGTTAATGCTTATTCTATGTTGCCCAGTTTCAAAACCATGTCTTTGAAGAATGTGTGAAGGAATATTTAGTGATGCCATGAGGCTTGTGGTGAGCAAGGAAACGTCTTCCGATGAAACCTGTAGAGAAACTTTCTGACCAACTCCTTTGCGATGTGTGTATTCGTCTCAGAGTTAAACAGTTCTTTGGATTGAACAGCTTGAAATCACTTTTTTTTGTGGAATCTGAGGAAGGACATTTGGAAACGATCCTTAGACCATGGAGAAAGAAATATTCTCAGGGAAAATCCAGAAGGAAGCTTTCTGTGAAACTGCTCTGTGTCGTCTTAATGCCTCTCACTCAGTTAAGCCCCTCTGTTCATTGAGCAGTTATCTAACCCTGTGCATGCTTACCGTGTGACGGGATATTCGGGAGCACTTTGAGGTTTACGGTGGAAAAGAAAATCTCTTCAGACAAAAACCGGAGAGAAGCTTTCCGAGGATCTGCCTTGTGACGTGTGCATTCCACTCAAAGTGTTATACCTCATTTCTCATACAGCGTCGGGGAAACCCTTTTGGAGAAACAGGTACCAAGGGATATTCAGGAGCATGTTGGTGCCGATGGTGAAAAGGGAAATAGCCTCAGACTAAAACTGGAAAAAGCTTTCTACGAACCTACTCTGTGATATGTGTAATCATCTCACATAGATAATGCTTTCTTTACCTTACGCAGCTTGGATACTGTCATGGATGGATCTATGAAGGGACCTTTGGGAGCACTTTGAGGAGCATGGTGAAAAACGAAATATCTTCAGAAAAAAGGGAAAGAAGCTCTCTGTGAATCTGCTTTTTGATATGTTTATTCATCTCACATACATGAAGCTTTCTTTACATTATGCAGCTTGGAGTCTCCCTTGTGGATGGATCTGCGAAAGGATATTTGGGATCACATTTGGGCCTATAGTGAAATAGAAAATATAGTCAGATCAAAACGTGAGACAAGCTTTCTCAGAAACTGCTTGGTGACGTGTGCATTCCACTCAGGGAGTTATAACTTTCTTCTCATAAGGCACAATTTGAACACTGTTCCTGTTAAACCAAAAGAGTGATGATATTCGTAGTACATTGAAGACTATGGCAAAATTGAAATGTGCAATAAAAAACAGAAAGAAGCACTTGAAGAAACTGCTCTCTGACATGTCCATTTTTACACAGGGTTAAATCTTACTCTACATTTCCCAGTTTGAAATTTGGTCTTTGAGGGTTCTGCAAAGGGATAGTAAGTGGAAACTGGAGGATTGTGTCGAGCAAGGAAATGTCTTCCTTCGAATATTTGAGAGAAGCTTTCTGTGCAACTCTTTTGTGAAGTTTGTGCTCATCTCATAGAGTTAAATCAGTCTTTCAATAGAGTAGTTTGAAAGCGCTGTTTCTGTGGAATCTGGGAAAGGACATTTGGAAATGCTCTTCAGAATATCCTGAAAAAGGAATAACCTCAGAAAGAAACCAGAAGGAAGCTTTCTGTGAAACTGCTCTCTGTCACGTGAATTCTGCTCACACAGTTAAGTTTCTCTTTTCATTGAGCAGTATCATAACACTGTTTTTGTTTAGTCTGCGAAGGGATATTCAGAAGTGCTTTGAGGCTTACTGTGAGACAGGAAATATCTTCAGATAGAAACTGGAGAGAAGCTTTCTTAGGAGCTGCTTTGTGACGTGTGCATTCCACTCACAGAATTCCACTCACAGAATGACGTGTGCATTCTAATCACCTTTCTTCTCCTAGAGGATTCCAGAATAGATTTCGGAGAAAAAGCTACCAAAAGACATTCGAAGTATAGGGATGTTTCTGGTGAAAAAGGAAATATCCTCAAACAAAAATTAGAAAGAAGATTTCTGTGAAACTGCTTTATGTTACAAATATTTATTCATCTCGCATAGTTAAAACTTTTCTTATATTACACAGTTTGGAGACTCCATCATGCTTGGATCCACGAAGGGACATTCGAGAGCATATTCAGGACCATGGTGAAGGAGGAGTTATCTTCAGATAAAAACTGGATTGAAGCTTTCTGAGAAAAAAATTTGTGATGTACGCATTCCACTCAGGGAGTTATATGTTTTTTCTCACAATGCAGTGTTTGAACAATGTTCCTGTGAAGCTGAAAAAGTGATATTTCGGAGTGCACTCAGGACTATGGGGAATAGTGAAATATACTGAAATAAAATCGAGGAAGAAGCGTTCCAAGAATCTGCTCCCTGATATGTGCATTCACTTCACAGGGTTAATGCTTATTCTATGTTGCCCAGTTTAGAAACTCTGTCTTTGAAGAATCTGTGAAGGGATATATAATGATGCACAGAGGCTTCTCCTGAGCAAGGAAACGTCTTCCAATGAAACCTGCAGAGAAACTTTCTGAGTAACTGCTTTGCAATGTGTGTATTTGTCTCATAGAGTTAAACCGTTCTTCGGATTGAACAGCTAGAAATCCCTGTTTTTTTGGAATCTGAGGAAGGACATTGAGAACGATCCTTAGAACATGGAGAAAGAAATATCCTCAGGGAAAATCCAGAAGGAAGCTTTCTGTGAAACTGCTCTGTGTCATCTTCTTTCCTCTCGCTCAGTTAAGCCTCTCTTTTCATTGAGCAGTTTTCTAAACCTGTGTATGTTTACCGTGTGATGGGATATTTGGGAGCACTTTGAGGCTTATGGTGAAAAAGGAAATATGTTTAGAGCGAAGCTGGAAAGAGGCTTTCTGAGGAACTGCTTTGTGACGTGTGCATTCCATTAACAGTGTTATACCTCTCTTCTCATACAGCATTGGGGAAACTCCTTTGGAGAAATGATACCAAGTGATATTCGGGAGCATGTTGATGCCGATGGTGAAAAGGGAAATAGCCTGAGACAAAACCTGGAAAGAAGTTTCTAGGAAACTATTCAGTGTTATATGTAATCATCTGACATAGATTTAGCTTTCTTTACATTGCTCAGCTTGGAAACTGTCATGGACTGATTCAGGAAGGCACCTTCCGGAGAACATACAGGACTATCATGAAAAAGGAAATATCTTCAGTAAAAACTGGAAAGAAGTTTTCTGTGAATCTGCTTGGTGCTATGTTTATTCACCTGAATTTCATGAAGCTTTCTTTACATTATGCAGCTTGGAAACTACCTGGTGCTTGGATCCGTGAAGGGATATTTGGGATCACATTCAGGCCTATAGTGAAATAGGAAATATAGTGAGATAAGAACGTGAGAGAAGCTTACTGAAAAACTGCCTGGTGACGTGTTCATTCCACTCAGGAAGTTATAACTTTCTTCTCATAAGGCACAGTTTGAACACTGTTCCTGTAAAACCAAAAGAGTGATATTCGGAGCACATTGCAGATTATGCCAAAAAGTGAAATGTCATCCAGTAAAAAGCAGAAACAAGGTCTCGAAGAAACTGCTCTCTGACCTGTCCATTACTCACAGTGTTAAAGCTTACTCTACATTTCTCAGTTTGAAAGTCGGTCTTTGAGGGTTCTGCAAAGGGATAGTAAGTGGCAACCGCAGGACTGTTTTGAGCAAGGAAATGTCTTCCATCGAAAATTGGAGAGAAACTTTATGTGCAACTCTTTTGTGATGTTTGTATTCATCTCATAGAGTTAAATCATTCTTTGGATTCAGCAGTTTGAAATCAGTGTTTCTGTGGAACCTGAGAAAGGACATTTGGAAACGGTCTTTAGAATACCCTGTAAAAGAAACACCCTCAGAGAGAAACCAGAAGGACGTTTTCTGTGAATCTGCTCTATATCACGTGAATTCTGCTCACACAGTTAAGCTTCTCTTTTCATTCAGCAGTATCATAACACTGTTTTTTTTTTAGTCTGCGAAGGGATATTCTGGAGTGCTTTGAGGCTTGCAGAGTGAAAGGAAACGTCTTCAGATAGAAACTGGAGAGAAGCTTTCTGAGGAGCTGCTTTGTGACATGTGCATTCCACTCACAGAAGTATACATTTCTTCTCAGAGAGTATTCCAAAATCCCTCATGGAGAAAAAGCTACCAAGAGACATTCGGGAGTACAGGGACTGCTGTGGTGAAAAGGGAAATATTCTGAGACAAACACTGGAAACAAGATTTCTGTGAAACTGCTTTAGTTAGATAAATTTATTAATCTTGCATAGGTAAAACTTTTCTCGTATTATGCAGTTGGGAAACTCCATAATGCATGGATCCGCAAAGGGACATTCAGGAGCATATTCAGGCTTACGGTGAAAGAGGAGATAGCTTCAGAAAAAAATGCATAGAAGCTTTTTGAGAACCTACTTTGTGATGTATGCATTCCACTCAGGGAGTTATACCTCTTTTCTCACAAGGCAGCGTTTGAACACCATTCCTGTGAAACCGAAAAAGTGATATTTCGGAGTGCATTGAGGACTATGCTGAATAGTGAAAGATAAATAAACTGAAATAAAATAGAGGAAGAAGCATTCCAAAATCTGCCCTGTGATATGTGTATTCACTTCACAGAGTTAATGCTAACTCTATTTTGCCCAGTTTCAAAACTGTGTCTTTGAAGAATCTGTGAAGGGATATTTAGTGACGCCTGGAGGCTTGTAGTGAGCAAGGAAATGTCTTCTGATGAAACCTGCAAGGAAACGTTCTGAGCAACTGCCTTGTGATGTGTGTATTCGTCTCATAGAGTTAAACCATTTTTTGTTTTGAGCAGCTTGAAATCACTGCTTTTGTGGCATCTGAGGAAGGATATTAGGGAACGATCCTTAGAATATGTAAAAAGAAATATCCTCTGGTAAAATCCAGAAGGAAGCTTTCTGTGAAACTGGTTCTGTGTCGTCTTAATTTCTCTCACTCAGTTAAGCCTTTCTTTTCATTGAGCAGTCTTCTAACCCTGTGTATGTTTACCGTGTGATGCAATATTCCGGAGCACTTTGAGGGTTATGGTGAAAAAGGAAATATGTTCAAACCAAAACTGGAGAGAAGTTTTCCGAGGAACTGCTTTGTCTCATGTGCATTCCAGTTCGAGTGTTATACCTCTCTTCTCATACAGCATCAGGGAAACCCTTTAGGAGAAACAGGTACCAAGTGATATTTGGAAGCATGTTGATGCCGATGGTGAAAAGGGAAATAGCCTCAGACAAAAACTGGAAATAAGCTTTCTAGGAAACTACTCTGTGATATGTGTAATCACCTCGCATAGATAAAGCTTTCTTTACATTAAGCACCTTGGAAACTGTCATGGACGGATCCAGGAAGAAACCTTTGGGAGCATATTCAGGACTATGGTGAAAAAGGAAATATCTTCAGATAAAAACTGGAAAGAAGCTTTCTGTGAATCTGCTTGGTGCTATGTTTATCCAACTCACATAGATGAAGCTTTCTTTATATTACACAGATTGGAAACTCCCTCGTGGATGGATCCGCGAAGGGGTATTTGGGATCACTGTCGCAGCAATGGTGAAATAGGAAATATAGGAAGATAAAAACTGGAGAGAAGCTTTATGAGAACCTGATTGGTGATGTGTGCATTCCACTCAGGCAGTTGTAAATTTCTTCTCATAACGCACAGTTTGAACACTGTTCCTGTAAAACCAAAAGAGTGATATTTGGAGCACATTGAAGACTATGGCAAAAAGTGAAATGTCGTTGAAAGAAAACAGAAAGAAACACACGAAGAAAGTACTCTCTGACATGTCCATTCTTTTCACAGAACAAAACTTACACTGTATTTCCTAGTTTGAAAGTCGGTGTTTGAGGGTTCTGCGAAGTCATAGTAAGTGGCAACCAGAGGTCTGTGTCAAACAAGAAAATGTCTTCCATCTAAAATTGGAGAGAAACTTTCTGCACACCTCTTTTGTGATATTTGTGTTCATCTCATAGAGTTAAATCATTCTTTGTGTTGAGCAGTTTGAAATCACTCTTTCCACGGAATCTGAGACAGGGCATTTGGATACGCTCTTTAGAATATCCTAAAAAAGAAATAACTACTCAGAGAAACCAGAAGGAAGTTTTCTGTGAAAGTGCTCTCTGTCACGTGAATTCCACTCACACAGTTAAGCTTCTCTTTTCATTGAGCAGTATCATAACACTGTTTTTGTTTAGGCTGCGAAGGGATTTTCATCAGCGCTTTGAGGCTGATGATGAGAAAGGAAACCTCTTCAGATAGAAACTGGAGAGAAGCTTTCTGAGGAGCTGCTTTGTAATGTGTGCATTCCACTCACAGAATTCCACTCACAGAATGACGTGTGCATTCCACTCACAGAATGACATGTGCATTCCACTCACCTTTCTTAACATAGAGGATTCCGGAATCCCTTTTGGAGAAAAAGATACCAAGGGACATTCGAGAGTGTAGGGATGGCTATGGTGAAAAAGGAAATATCCTCAGACAAAAACTGGAAAGAAAATTTCTGTGAAACTGCTTTGTGTTAGATATATTTATTCATCTCGCATCGTAAAACTTTTCTTATATTACGCAGTTTGGAAACTCCGTCGTGTATGGATCCGCGAGGGACATTCGGGAGCACATTGAGTACTACGATGAAAGAGGAGATATCTTCAGATAAAAACTGGATAGAAGCTTTTTGAGAAACTTCTCTGTGATATATGCATTCCACTCAGGGATTTATACCTCTTTTCTCACAAGGCAGTGTTTGAACACTGTTCCCGTGAAACCGAAAAAGTGATATTTCAGAGTGCATTGAGGACTATGACGAATAGTGAAATATACTGAAATAACATCCAGGAAGAAGCGTTCCAAGAATCTGCTCTCTGATATGTGCATTCACATCACAGGGTTAATGCCTACTCTATGTTGTCCAGTTTGGAAACTATGCCTACAGGGGCCATTGAAAATAATATGCTAAGAATAAGTAAGGCTCAAGGACAGTATCTCTAGCTAGTTGCACTTTTAATGAACTCCAGTAGTCAAGGATACTATCTGTAGTTGAACTTTAATGAACTCTAGTAGGCGCCAAGAAGGCGGACAAATAAGAAAATGTTTAGAGACAAGGAACTAAGCAGAAGGTTACATCTGGGTGCAGAAAGTTCGTTATGCATTGTGTTATCTCTGCTGACGTGGGGTTTATGGAGTATAAATAAAGTGAGGTGGAGGCTCTAGGTGCGGCCGCCATGTTCTCTGGTTGTCTTTGTCTCTTGTGTCTGTTCATTCTCCACCACCCCCGGCACGGACCCCAACATATGTCTTTGAAGAATATGTAAGGGGATTGTTAGTGACGCCCGGAGCATTGTGGTGAGCCAGGAAACATCTTCCGATGAAACCTGCAGAGAAACTTTCTGAGCAACTGCTTTGCAATGTGTGTATGCGTCTCATAGATGTAAATCATTCTTTGGATTGAGCAGCTTGAAGAAAATGTTTTTGTGGAATCTGAGGAAGGACATTTGGGAACAATCCTTAGAATATGGGGAAAGAAATATCCTCAGGTAAAATCAAGAAGGAAGCTTTCTGTGAAACTGCTCTGTGTCGTCTTAATTCCTCTCACTCAGTTAAGCCTCTCTTTTCATGGAGCAGTTTACTAACCCTGTGTATGTTTAACGTGTGATGGGATATTCAGAAGCACATTGACACTTACGGTGAAAAAGGAAATATGTTCCGACCGATACTGACGAGCAGATTTCCGAGGAACTGCTTTGTGACATGTGCATTTCACTCACAGTGTTATACCTCTCTTCTCATATGGCCTTGGGGAAACCCTTTTGGAGAAACAGGTACTAAGTGATATTCAGGAGCGTGTTGATGCTGATGGTGAAAAGGGAAATAGCCTCAGACAAAAACTGGAAAGAAGCTTCCTAGGAAACTACTCTTTGTTATGTGTAATCATCTCGCATAGATAAAGCTTTCCTTACATTACGCAATTTGAAAACTGTCATGGACGGATCCAGGAGGGGACTTTCGGGATCACATTCAGGACTGTAGTGAAAAAGGAAATCTCTTCAGATAAAAACTGGAAAGAATATTTCTATGAATCTGCTTTTTGCTATGGTTGTTCATCTCACAGAGATGAAGCTTTCTTTACATTATGCAGCTTGGATACTCCCCCTAGGATGGATCTGCAAAGGGATATTTGGGATCATGTTAGGGCCTATGGAGAAATAGGAAATATAGTCAGATAAAAACTGGAGAGGAGTTTTCTGAGAAACTGCTTGGTGATGTGTGCATTCCACTCAGGGAGTTGTAACTTCGTTCTCATAAGCCACTGTTTGAACACTGTTCCTGGAAAACCAAAAGAGAGATATTCGGAGCACATTGAAGACTATGGCAAAAAGTGAAATGTCGTCCAATAAAAAACAGAAAGAAGCAGTTGAAAAAACTGCTCTCTTACATGTCCATTCTTTTCACAGGATTAAAGCTTACTCTCCATTTCCCAGTTTGAAAGTTGGTCATCGAGGGTTCTGTGAAGGGATAGTAAGTGGCAACCAGAGGCCTGTGTCCAGCAAAGAAATGTCTTCCATCGAAAATTAGAGAGAAGGTTTCTGCACAACTCTTTTGTGAAGTTTGGGCTCATCCCATAGAGTTAAGTTATTCTTTGGATTGAGTAGTTTGAAATCACTGTTTCTGTGGAATCTGAGAAAGGACATTTGGAAACAATCTTTAGAATATCCTGAAAAGGAAATAACCTCAGAGAGAAACCAGAAGGAAGCTTTCTGTCAAACTGCTCTGTCACATGAATTCTTCTGAAACCGTTAAGCTTCTCTTATCATTGAGCAGTTTCATAACACTGTTTTTGTTTAGTCTGCGAAGGGATATTAGGAGAGCTTTGAGGCTTACAGTGAGAAAGGAAACGTCTTTAGATAGAAACTGGAGAGAAGCTTTCTAAGGAGCTGCGTGGTGACGTGTGCATCCCACTCACAGAATTCCACTCACAGAATGACGTGTGCATTCCACTCACAGAATAACGTGTGCATTCCACTCACTTTTCTTCTCATAGAGAATTCCGGAATTCCTTTTGAAGAAGAAGCTACCAAGAGACATTTGGGAGTATGGGGATGGCTACGGTGAAAAAAGAAATATCCTCAGACAAAAACTTGTAAAAAGATTTCTGTGAAACTCCTTTGTGTTAGATATATTTATTCATCTCGCATAGTTAAAACTTTTCTTATATTGCACAGTTTGGAAACTCCGTCATGCACGGATCCACGAAAGGACATTCAGGAGCACATTCAGGCCTACAGTGAAAGAGGAGATATCTTCAGACAAAAACTGGAGAACTTTCAGAGAAACGACTTTGTGATGTATGCATTCCACTCAGGTAGTTATACCTCTTTTCTCACAAGGCAGTGTTTGGACACTCTTCCTGTGAAACCGAAAACGTGATATATTGGAGCACATTGAGGACTATGGCGAATAGTGAAATTTACCGAAAAAAAAAATCGAGGAAGAGCGTTCCAAGAAACTGCTCTCTGATATGTGCATTCACTTCAGAGTTAATGCTTACTCTATATTGCCCAGTTTCAAAACTCTGTCTTTGAAGAATCTGTGAAGGGATTTTTAGTGATACGCGGAGGCTTGTGATGAGCAAGGAAACGTCTTCCAATGAATCCTGCAGAGAAACGTTCTGAGTAACGGCTTTGTGATGTGTGTATTTGTCTCATAGATTTAAACCATTCTTTGGATTGAACAGCTTGAAATCACTGTTTTTGTGAAATCTGAGGAAGGACCTTTGGGAAAGATGCCTAGAATATGGAAAATGAAGTATCCTCAGGTAAAATCCAATAGGTAGCTTTCTGTGAACCTGCTCTGCGTCGTCTTAATTCCTCTCAGTTAAGCCTCTGTTTTCATTGAGCAGTTTTATAACCCTGGTATGTTTTGCATGTGAATGCAATATTTGGGAGCACTTTGAGACTTACGGTGAAAAAGGAAATATGTTCAGACCAAAACTGGAGAGAAGCTTCCCTAGGAACTACTTTGTCTCATGTGCATTCCAGTCAGAGTGTTATACCTCTCTTCTCTTACAGCATTGGGGAAACCCTTTTGGAGGAACACGTACCAAGTGATATTTGGGAGCATGTTGATGCCGATGGTGAAAAGGGAAATAGCCTCAGAGAAAAACTGGAAAGAAGCTTTCCAGGAAACTACTCTTTGATATGTGTAATCATCTCACATAGATAATGCTTTCTTTACATTACACAACTTGTAAACTGTCATGGACGGATCCAGGAAGGCACTTTCGGGAGCACATTCAGGACTGTGGTGGAAAAGGAAATCTCTTCAGATAAAAACTGGAAAGAAGATTTCCATGAATCTACATTTTGCTATGTTTATTCGTCTCACAGAGATGAAGCTTACTTTTCATTATGCAGCTAGGAAACTCCCTTTTGGATGGAACTGCAAAGGGATATTTGGGATCATATTCAGGCCTATGGTGAAATAGGAAATATAGTCAGATTAAAACTGGAGAGAAGCTTTCTGAGTAACTGCTTGGTGATGTGTGCATTCCACTCAGGGATTTGTAACTTCGTTCTCATAAGCCACAGGGTGAACACTCTTCCTGGAAAGTCGAAAGAGAGATATTCAAAGCACATTGAAGACTATGGCAAAAAGTGAAATGTCGTCCAATAAAAAAACAGAAAGAAGCACTAGAAGAAAGTGCTCTCAGACATGTCCATTCTTTTCACAGGGTTAAAGCTTACCCTACATTTCCGAGTTTGAAAGCCAGTCTTTGAGGGTTCTGCGAAGGAATAGGAAGTGACTACCGGAGGCCTGTGTCAAGCAAGGAAATGTCTTCCATCGAAAATTTGAGAGAAGCTTTCTGCACAACCCTTTTGTGAAGTTTGTGCTCATCTCATAGAGTTAAATCATTCTTTGGATTCAGTAGTTTGAAATCACTGTTTCTGTGGCATCTGAGAAAGGACATTTGCAAATGCTCTTTAGAATATCGTGGAAAAGAAATGACCTCACACAGAAACCAGAAGGAAGGCTCTGTGAAACTGCTCTGTCAGATGAATTCTGCTCACAGAGTTACGCTTCTCTTTTCATTGAGCAGTATCATAACACTGTTTTTATTTAGTCTGCAAAGGGATATTCAGGAGCGCTTTGAGGCTTATGGTGAGAAAGAACACGTCTCCAGATAGAAACTGGAGAGAAGATTTCTGAGGAGCTGCTTTGTGACATGTGCATTCCACTCACAGAATTCCACTCAGAGAATGACGTGTACATTCCACTCACAGAATGACGTGTGCATTCCACTCACCTTTCTTCTCCTAGAGGATTCCAGAATCCCTTTTGGAGAATAAGCTACCAAGAGACCTTCGGGAGTATAAAGATGGCTATGGTGAAAAAGGAAATATCCTCAGACAAAAACTGGAAAGAAGATTTCTGTGAAACCACTTTGTCTTAGATAAATTTATTCATCCCAAAATGTTAAAACTTCTCTTCTATTACGCAGTTTGGAAACTCTGTCATGCATGGATGAGCGAAGGACTTTCAGGAGCACATTCAGGCCTACAGTGAAAGAGGAGATATCTTCAGATAAAAAGTGGAGAGGAGCTCTCTGAGAAAAGACATTGTAATGTATGCATTCCACTCACGGCGTCATAACTCTTTTCTCACAAGGCAGTGTAGGAACACCGTCCCTGTGAAACCGAAAAGGTGATATTTCAGAGTGCATAGACGTCTATGACGAATAGTGAAATATACTGAAATAAAATCGAGGAAGAAGCATTCCAAGAATATGCTCTCTGATATGTGCATTCCCTTCACAGAGTTAATGCTTACGCTATGTTGCCCAGTTTCAAAACTCTGTCCTTGGAGAATCTGTGAAGGGACATTTAGTGACGCCTGGAGGCTTGTGGTGAGCAAGGAAACGACTTTCGATGAAACCTGCAGAGAAACTTTCTGAGCAACTGCTTTGCGATGTGTGTATTCGTCTCATAGAGTTAACCCATTCTTTGGATTGAACAGCCTGAAATCACTGTTCTTGTGGAATCTGACGAAGAACATTTGGGAACGATCCTTAGAACATGGAGAAAGAAATATCCTCAGGTTAAATCCAGAAGCAAGCTTTCTGTGAAACTGCTCTGTGTCATCTTAATGTCTCTCACTCAGTTAAACCCCTCTTTTCATTGATAAGTTTTCTTTTCTTTTTTTTACTTTAATGTAGGCATTTACATTTTATTTTATTTTTTTATTTTTATTTATTTATTTATTTATTTATTTTATTATTATACTTTAAGTTCTAGGGTACATGTACATAACGTGCATGTTTGTTACATATGTATACTTGTGCCATGTTGGTGTGCTGCACCCATCAACTCGTCAGCACCCATCAATTCGTCATTTATATCAGGTATAACTCCCAATGCACTCCCTCCCCCCTCCTTCCCCATGATAGGCCCGGATGTGTGATGTTCCCCTTCCCGAGTCCAAGGGATGTCATTGTTCGGTTCCCACCTATGAGTGAGAACATGTGGGGTTTGGTTTTCTGTTCTTGTGATAGTTTGCAAAGAATGATGGTTTCCAGCTGCATCCATGTCCCTACAAAGGACACAAATTCATCCTTTTTTATGGCTGCATAGTATTCCATGGTGTATATGTGCCACATTGTCTTAATCCAGTCTGTCACAGATGGACATTTGGGTTGATTCCAAGTCTTTGCTTTTGTGAATAGTGCCACAATAAACATACGTGTGCATGTGTCTTTATAGCAGCATGATTTCTAATCCTTTGGGTATATACCCAGTAGTGGGATGGCTGGGTCATATGGTACATCTAGTTCTAGATCCTTGAGGAATCGCCATACTGTTTTCCATAATGGTTGAACTAGTTTACAATCCCACCAACAGTGTAAAAGTGTTCCTATTTCTCCGCATCCTCTCCAGCACCTGTTGTTTCCTGACTTTTTAATGATTGCCATTCTAACTGGTGTGAGATGGTATCTCATTGTGGTTTTGATTTGCATTTCTCTGATGGCCAGTGATGATGAGCATTTTTTCATGTGTCTGTTGGCTGTATGAATGTCTTCTTTTGAGAAATGTCTGTTCATATCCTTTCCCCACTTTTGGATGGGGTTGTTTGTTTTTCTCTTGTAAATTTGTTAGAGTTCTTTGTAGATTCTGGATATTAGCCCTTTGTCAGATGAGTAGATTGCAAAAATTTTCTCCCATCTGTAGGTTGCCTGTTCACTCTGATGGTAGTTTCTTTTGCTGTGCAGAAGCTCTTTAGTTTAATGAGATCCCATTTGTCAATTTTGGCTTTTCCTGCCGTTGATTTGGTGTTTTAGACATGAAGTCCTTGCCCATGCCTATGTCCTGAATGGTACCACCTAGGTTTTCTTCTAGGGTTTTTATGGTATTAGGTCTAACATTTAAGTCTCTAATCCATCTTGAATTAATTTTCGTATAAGGAGTAAGGAAAGGATCCAGTTTCAGCTTTCTACTTATGGCTAGCCAATTTTCCCAGCACCATTTATTAAGGAAGGGTCCTTTCCCCATTTCTTGTTTTTGTCAGGTTTGTCAAAGATCAGATGGCTGTAGATGTGTAGTATTATTTCTGAGGACTCTGTTCTGTTCCATTGGTCCATATCTCTGTTTTGGTACCAGCACCATGCTGTTTTGGTTACTGTAGCCTCGTAGTATAGTTTCAAGTCAGGTAGTGTGATGCCTCCAGCTTTGTTCTTTTGACTTACGATTGTCTTGGCAATGCAGGGTCTTTTTTGGTTCCATATGAACTTTAAAGCCATTTTTTCCAATTCTGTGAAGAAACTCATTGGTAGCTTGATGGGGATGGCATTGAATCTATAAATAACTTTGGGCAGTATGGCCATTTTCACGATATTGATTCTTCCTATCCATGAGCATGGTATCATCTTCCTTTTTTTAGTGTCCTCTTTGATTTCACTGAGCAGTGGTTTGTAATTCTCTTTGAAGAGGTCCTTTACATCCCTTGTAAGTTGGATTCCTAGGTATTTTATTCTCTTTGAAGCAATTGTGAATGGAAGTTCATTCCTGATTTGGCTCTCTGCTTGTCTGTTACTGGTGTATAAGAATGCTTGTGATTTTTGCACATTAATTTTGTATCCTGAGACTTTGCTGAACTTGCCTATCAGCTTAACGAGATTTTGGGCGGATACAATGGGGTTTTCTAAATATACGATCATGTCATCTGCAAACAGGGACAATTTGACTTCTTCTTTTCCTAACTGGATACCCTTGATTTCTTTCTCTTGCCTGATTGCCCTAGCCAGAGCTTCCAACACTATGTTGAATAGGAGTTGTGAGAGAGGGCATCCCTGTCTTGTGCCAGTTTTCAAAGGGAATTTTTCCAGTTTTTGCTCATTCAGTATGATATTGGCTGTGGATTTGTCATAAATAGCTCTTACTATTTTGAGGTACGTTCCATCAATACCGAATTTATTGAGCGTTTTTTGCATGAAGGGCTGTTGAGTTTTGTCAATAGCCAGTTTTGGCTTTTGCTGCCGTTGCTTTTGGTGTTTTTGACATGAAGTCCTTGCCCATGCCTATGTCCTGAATGGTACTACCTACACACTGCTTTAACTGTGTCCCAGAGATTCTGGTATGTTGTATATTTGTTCTCATTGGTTTCAAAGAACATCTTTATTTCTGCTTTCATTTCGTTATGTACCCAGTAGTCATTCAGGAGCAGGTTGTTCAGTTTCCGTGTAGTTGAGCGGTTTTGATTGAGTTTCTTAGTCCTGAGTTCTAGTTTGATTGCACTGTGGTCAGAGAGACAGTTTGTTATAATTTCTGTTCTTTCACATTTGCTAAGGAGTGCTTTACTTCCAATTATGTGGTCAATTTTGGAATAAGTGCAATGTGGTGCTGAGAAGAATGTATATTCTCTTGACTTGAGATGTAGAGTTCTATAGATGTCTATTAGGTCCCCTTGGTGCAGAGATGAGTTCAATTCCTGGATATCCTTGTTAACTTTCTGTCTCGTTGATCTGTCTAATGTTGACAGTGGAGTGTTGAAATCTCCCGTTATTATTGTATGGGAGTCTAAGTCTCTTTGTAAATATCTAAGGACTTGTTTTATGAATGTGGGTGCTCCTGTATTGGGTGCATATATATTTAGGATAGTTAGCTCTTCCTGTTCAATTGATCCCTTTATCATTATGTAATAGCCTTTTGTCTCTTTTGATCTATGATGGTTTAAAGTCTCTTTTATCAGAGACTAGGATTGCAACCCCTGCTTTTTTTTGTTCTCCATTTGCTTGGTAGATCTTCCTCCATCCCTTTATTTTGAGCCTATGTATGTCTCTGCAAGTGAGATGGGTCTCCTGAATACAGCAGACTGATGGGTCTTGTCTCTTTATCCAGTTTGCCAGTCTGTGTCTTTTAATTGGAGCATTTAGTCCATTTACATTTAAGGTTAATATTGTTATGTGTGAACTTGATCCTGCCATTATGATATTAACTGGTTATTTTGCTCCTTAGTTAATGCAGTTTCTTCCTAGCCTCGAAGGTCTTTACATTTTGGAATGTTTTTGCAATGGCTGGTACCGGTTATTCCTTTCCATGTTTAGGGCTTCCTTCAGGGTCTCATGTAAGGCAGGCCTGGTGGTGACAAAATCTCTAAGCATTTGCCTGTCTGTAAAGGATTTTATTTCTCCTTCACTGATGAAACTTAGTTTGGCTGGATATGAAATTCTGGGTTTAAAATTCTTTTCTTTAAGAATGTTGAATATTGGCCCCCCCTCTCTTCTGGCTTGTAGAGTTTCTGCCGAGAGGTCTGCTGTTATTCTGATGGGCTTCCCTTTGTGGGTAACCCGACCTTTTTTCTGGCTGCCCTTAAGATTTTTTCCTTCTTTTCAACTTTGGTGAATCTGGAAATTTGGTGTCTTGGAGTTGCTCTTCTGGAGGAGTATCTTTGTGGTGTTTTCTGTATTGCCTGAATTTGAATGTTGGCCTGCCCTGCTAGGTTGTGGAAGTTCTCTTGGATGATATGCTGAAGAGTGTCTTCCAACTTGGTTCCATTTTCCCCCTCACTTTCAGGCACCCCAATCAGATGTAAATTTGGTCTTTTTACATAATCCCATACTTCTTGCAGGCTTTGTTCATTTCTTTTCCTTCTGGTTTCTCTTCTCGTTTCATTTCATTCATTTGATCTTCAATCTCTGATATTCTTTCTTCCAGTTGATCGAGTCATTTACTGAAGCTTGTGGATTTGTCACGTATTTCTCGTGTCATGGTTTTCATCTCTGTCGTTTCATTTATGACCATCTCTGCATTAATTATTCTAGCTATCAATTCTTCCACTCTTTTTTCAAGATTTTTGTTTCTTTGCTCTGGGTACGTAATTCTTCCTTTAGCTCTGAGAAGTTTGATGGACTGAAGCCTTCTTCTCTCTTCTCATCAAAGTCATTCTCTGACCAGCTTTGATCCTTTGCTGATGACGAGCTGCGCTCCTTTGCAGGGGGAGATGTGCTCTTATTTTTTGAATTTCCAACTTTTCTGCCCTGCTTCTTCCCCATCATTGTGGTTTTATCTGCCTCTGGTCTTTGATGATGGTGACGTACTGATGGGGTTTTGGTATAGGTGTTCTTCCTGTTTGCTGGTTTTCCGTCTAATAGTCAGGACCCTCAGCTGTAGGTCTGTAGGAGATTGCTGGAGGTCCACTGCAGACCCTGTTTGCCTGGGTATCAGCAGCAGAGATTGCAGAAGATAGAATATTGCTGAACAGAGAGTGCACCTGTCTGATTCTTACTTTGGAAGCTTCCTCTCAGGGGTGTACTCCACCCTGTGAGGTGTGGGGTGTCAGACTGCCCCTAGTTGGGAATGTCTCCCAGTGAGGCTACTCAGGGTTCAGGGACCCACTTGAGCAGGCAGTCTGTCCCTTCTCAGATCTCAACATCCGTGTTGGGAGATCCACTGCTCTCTTTAAAGCTGTCAGATAGAGTCGTTCGGGTCTGCATAGGCCTCTGCTGCTTCCCCTGTTGTTTTTTTAGCTGTGCCCTGTCCCCAGAGGTGGAGTCTACAGAGACAGGCAGGTTTCCTTGAGCTGCTGTGAGCTTCACCCAGTTCGAGCTTCCCAGGGGCTTTGTTTACCTACTTAAGCCTCAGCAATGCCAGGCGCCCCTCCCACAGCCTGGCTGCTGCCTTGCGGTTAGATCACAGACTGCTGTGCTAGCAATGAGGAAGGCTCCGTGGCCGTCGGACCCTCCTGGCCAGGTGTGGGTATAATCTCCTGGTGTGCCCGTTTGCTTAAAGTGCAGTATTGGGGTGGGAATTACCCAATTTTCCAGGTGTTGTGTGTCTCATTTCCCCTGGCTAGGAAAAGGGATTCCCTTCCCTCTTGCGCTTCCCAGGTGAGGCAATACCTCACCCTTCTTCAGCTCTCGCTGGTCAGGCTGCAGCAGCTGACCAGCACTGATTGTCCGGCACTCCCCAGTGAGATGACCCCAGTACCTGAGTTGAAAATGCAGAAATCACCGGTCTTCTGTGTCGCTCGTGCCGGGAGTTGGAGTCTGGAGATATTCCTATTCAGCTATCTTGCTCTGCCCTCCTAAGCCCTTCTTTTCATTGAGTAATTTTCTAACCCTGTGTATGCTTAGCCTGTGACGGGAAATTTGGGAGCACTTTGAGGCTCACAGTGGAAAAGGAAGTCTGTTCCTACCAAAACTTAAGTGAAGCTTTCTGAGGAACTGCCTTGTGACGTGTGCATTCCACTCAAAATGATATAACTCTCTTCTCATACAGCGTCGGTGAAACACTTTTGGAGAAACTGGTACCAAGAGATATTCAGGAGCATGTTGGTGCTGATGGTAAAAAGGGAACTAGCCTCAGACTAAAACTGGAAAAACTTTTCTAGAAAACTACTCTGTGATATGTGTAATCATCTCACATAGATAATGTTTTCTTTACATTACACAGGTTGGAAGCTGTCATGGACGGATCCACGAAGAGACCTTCAGGAGCACTTTGAGGACTTTGGTGAAAAACGAAATATCTTCAGTAAAAAACGGGAAGAAGCTTTCTGTGAATCTGCTTTTTGCTATGTTTATTCATCTCTCATAGATGAAGCTTTCTTTACATTAAACAGATTGCAAACTTCCTCATGGATGGATCTGCAGAAGGATATTTGGGATCACATTCAGACCTATAGTGAAATAGGAAATATAGTCAGATCAAAAAGGGAGAGACGCTTTCTGAGAAGCTGCTTGTTGATGTGTGCATTGCACTCAGGGAGTTATAACTTTCTTCTCATAAGGCACATTTTGAACACTGTTCTTGTAAAACCAAAAGAGGGCTATTCGGAGCACATTGAAGACTATGGCAAAATTGAAATGTCCAACAAAAAACTGAAAGAAGCACTCGAAGAAACTGCTCTCTGACATGTCCATTTTTAAACAGGGTTAAAGCTTACTCTACACATACCAGTTTGAAAGTCGATCTTTGAGAGTTCAGCGAAGGGATAGTAAGTGGCAACGGGAGGCCTGTGTCGAGCAAGGAAATGTCTTCCTTCGAATACTTGAGAGAAACTTTCTGTGCAACCCTTTTTTTAAGTTTGTGCTCATCTCATAGAGATAAATCATTCCTTGGATTGAGTAGTTTGAAATCAATGTTTCTGTGGATTCTGAGAAGGGACATTTGGAAACGCTCTTTGGAATATCCTGAAAAAGAAATAACCCCAGACACAAACCAGAAGGAAGCTTTCAGTGAAAGTGCTCTGTGTCACGTGAATTCCTCTCACACAGTTAAGCTTCTCTTTTCATTGAGCAATATCATAACTCTGTTTTTGTTTAGTCTGAGAAGGGACATTCAGGAGCACTTTGAGGCTTACAGTGAGAAAGGAAACGTCTTCAGATAGCAACTGGAGAGAAGCTTTCTGAGGAGCTGCTTTGTGACGTGTGCATTCTACTCACAGAATTCCACTCACAGAATGACGTGTGCATTCCACTCACAGAATGACGTGTGCATTCCACTCACCTTTCTTCTCCTAGAAGGTTCCGGAATCCCTTTTGGAGAAAAAGCTACCAAGAGACATGCGGGAGTATAGGGATGGCTATGGTGAAAATGGAAATATTTTCAGACAAATGCTGTAAACAAGATTTCTGTGAAACTGCTTCGTGTTAGATATATTTATTCATCTCGCATAGTTAAAACTTTTCTTATATTATGCAATTTGGAAACTCCGTCATGCACGGAACTGCAAAGGAACATTATGGAGCACATTCAGGCCTACGTTGAAAGAGGAGATATCTTCAGATAAAAAGTGGAGAAAAGCTTTCTGAGAAACGAGTTGTGATGTATGCATTCCACTCAGGTAGTTCTACCTCTATTCTCACAAGGCAGTGTTTGAACAATATTCCTGTGAAACCGAATAAGTGATATTTCAGATGGCAAAGCAGACTATGGCGAATATTGAAATATACTGAAATAAAATACAGGACGAAGCATTTGAAGAATCTGGTCTCTGACATGTGCATACACTTCACATAGTTAATGCTTACTCTATGTTGCCCAGTTTCAAAACTCTGTCTTTGAAGGATCTCTGAAGGGATATTTAGTGACGCCCGGAGGCTTGTGGTGAACAAGGAAACGTCTTCCAATGAAACCTGCAGAGAAACTTTCTGAACAACTGCTTTGCAATGTGTGTATTTGTCTCATAGAGTTAAACCGTTCTTTGGATTGAACAGCTTGAAATCACTATTTCTGTGGAATCTGAGGAAGGACATTTGGGAACGATCCTTAGAATATGGAAAAAGAAATATTGTCAGGAAAAATCCAGAAGGAAGCTTTCTGTGAAATTGCTCAGTTTGACATAAATTTACCTCACACAGTTAAGCTTCTCTTTTCATTGAGCAGTATCATAACACTGTTTTTGTTTATTCTGCAAAAGGATATTCAGGAACGCTTTGAGACTCTTTGTGAGAAAGGAAACGTCCTCAGATAGAAACTGGAGAGAAGATTTCTGAGGAGCTGCTTTGTGACATGTGCATTCCACTCACAGAAATGTACCTTTCTTCTCCTAGAGGTTTCTGGAATCCTTTCTGCAGAAAAAGCTATCAAGAGACATTCGGGAGTATAGCGAAAGCTCTGGTGAAAAAGGAAACATCCTCAGACAAAAACTGGAAAGAAGATTTCTGTGAAACTGCTTTGTGTTAGATATATTTATTCACCTCGTATAGTTTACACTTTTCTTATATTATGCAGTTTGGAGACTCCGTCATTCACGGATCCACAAAGGGACATTCGGGAGCACTTTCAGGCCTACAGTAAAAGAGGAGATATCTTCAGATAAAACTGGATAGAAGCATTCTGAGAAACTACTTTGTGCTGTATGCTTTCCACTCAGAGAGTTATACCTCTTTTCTCACAAGGCAGTGTTTGAATCCTGTTCCTGTGAAACCTAAAAAGTCATATTTTGGAGCACTTTGGGGACTATGGCGCATAGTGAAATGTTCTGAAGTAAAATAGAGGAAGAAGCGTTCCAAGAATCTGCTTTCAGATATGTGCAAACACTTCATAGACTTAATGCTGACTCTTTGTTGCCCAGTTGTGAAACTCTGTCTTTGAAGGTTCTGTGAGGTGATATTTAGTGACGTCTGGAGGCCTGTAGTGAGCAAGGAAACGTCTTCCGATGAAACCTGCAGAGGAACTTTCTGAGCAACTGCTTTGCAATGTGTGCATTTGTCTCATAGAGTTTAACCATTCTTTTTATTGAGCAGGTTGTAATCACTGTTTTTTTGGCATCTGAGGAAGGACATTTGGGAACGATCCTTACAATATGAAGAAAGAAATATCCTCAGGTAAAATCCAGAAGGAAGCTTTCTGTGAAACTTCCCTGTGTCACCTTAATTCCTCTCACTCAGTTAAGTCTCCCTTTTCATTGCGCAGTTTTGTAACGCTGGGTATGATTACTGTGTGATGGGATATTTGGAAGCACTTTGAGGCTTCAGATGAAAAAGGAAATATGTTCGGACTGAAACTGGGGAGAGCTTTCTGAGGAACTGCTTTATCACGTGTGCATTCCACTCACAGTGTTATACCTCCCTTTTCATACAGCATAGGGGAAACCCTTTTGGAGAAACAGGTACAAAGTGATATTCGGGAGCATGTTGATGCTGATGGTGAAAAGGGAAATAGCCTCAGACAAAAACTGGAAAGAAGTTTTCTGGAAAATTACTCTGTGATATGCGTAATCATCTCACATCGAAAAAGCTTTCTTTACATTACACAGCTTGGAATCTTCATGGACGGATCCACGAAGGGACCTTTGATAGCACATTCAGGACTATGGAGAACAAGGAAATATCTTCAGATGAAAACTGGATAGAAGCTTTCTGTGAATCTGCTTTTTGCTATATTTATTCATCTCACATAGTTGAAGCTTTCTTTACATTACGCGACTTGGAAACTCCTGTGTGGATGAATCCGTGAATGAATATTTGGGATCACATTCGGGTCTATGGTGAAATAGGAAATATAGGCAGATAAGAACTGGAGAGAAGCTTTCTGAGATACTGCTTGGCAGTGTGTGCATTCTACTCAGGGAGTTATAAATTTCTTCTCATAAGGCACAGTTTGGACACTGTGCCTGTAAAACCAAAAGAGTGATATTAGGAGCACATTGAAGACTATTGCAAAAAGTGACATGTCGTCCAATAAAAAACAGAAAGAAGCACTCGAAGAAACTGCTCTCTGACATGTCCATTCTTTTCACAGGTTTAAAGCTTACTCTGCATTTCCCAGTTTGAAAGTCGGACTTTAAGGGTTGTGCAAAGGGATAGTAAGTGGCAACCGGAGGCCTGTGTCGAGCAAGGAAATGTCTTCCATTGAAAATCGGAGAGAATCTTTCTGTGCAACTCTTTTGTGATGTTTGTATTCATCTCCATAGTTAAATCATTCTTTGAATTAAGCAGTGTGAAATCACTGTTTCTGTGGAATCTGAGAAAGGACATTTGGACACGCTCTTTAGAATATGCTGAAAAGGAAATAACCTCAGAGAGAAACCAGAAGGAAGCTTTCTGTGAAACTGCTTTGTGTCACATGAATTCCACTCACACAATTAAGCTTCTCTTTTCATAGAGCAGTATCATAACACTGTTTTTGTTTAGTTTGCGAAGGGATATTCAGGAGCGCTTTGAGGCTTATGGTGAGAAAGGAAATGTCTTTAAATAGAAACTGGAGAGAAGTTTCCTGAGGAGCTGCTTTTTGACCTATGCGTTTCCCTCACAGAAATGTACCTTTCTTCTCATAGAGGATTCCAAAATCCCTTTTGAAGAAAAAGCTACCAAGAGACATTTGGGAGTATAAGGATGACTATGGTGTCTAAGGATGTATCCTTAGACAAAAACTGGAAAGAATATTTCTGTGAAACTGCATTGCGTTAGATATATTTATTCAACTCGCATAGTTAAAGATTTTCTTATGCTACACAGTTTGAAAACCCCATCAGGCAGGGATCCGTGAAGGGACTTTCGGGAGCACATTCAGTCCTACAGTGAAAAAGGAGATATCTGGATAGAACCTTTCTGAGAAATTACTTTGTGATGTATGCATTCCACTCAGGGAGTTATACTTCTTTTGTCACAATGCAGTGTTGGAACACTGTTCATGTGAAACCGAAAATGTCATATTTTGGTGCGCATTGAGGACTATGGCAAATAGTGAAATATACGGAAATAAAATCGAAGAAGAAGCCTTCCAAGAATCTGCACTCTGGTATGTGCATTCAATTCACAGAGTTAATGCTTACTCTATGTTGCCCAGTTTCAAAACTCTGTCTTTAAAGAATATGTAAAGGGATATTTATTGACGCCCAGAGGCATATGGTGAGCAAGGTAACGTCTTTCAATGAAACCTGCAGGGAAACTTTCTGAGGAACTGCTTTGCGATGTCTGTATTCGTTTCATAGAGTTAAACCATTCTTTGTATTAAGCAGCTTGAAATCACTGTTTTTGTGGCATCTGAGGAAATATAGTTGGGAACGATTCATAGAATATGGAGAAAGAAATATCCTCATGTAAAATCCAGAAGCAAGCTTTCTGTGAAACTACTCTGTGTCGTCTTAATTCCCCGTGGTCAGTTAAGCCTCTCTTTTCGTTGAGCAGTTTTCTAACCCTGTGTATGTTTGAAGTGTGATGGGATATTCGGGAGCACTTTGAGGCTTATGGTGAAATAGGAAATATGTTCAGACTGAAACTGGAGAGAAGCTTTCCGAGAAACTGCTTTGTGATGTGTGCATTCCACTCACAGTGTTATACCTCTCTTCTTATACAGAATCAGGGAAACCCTTTTGGAGAAACAGGTACCAAGTGATATTCTGGAGCATGTTGATGTCGATGGTGAAAACGGAAATAGCCTCTCACAAAAACTGGAAAGAAGCTTGCTAGGAAACTACTCTGTGATATGTGTAAGCATCTGACATAGATAAAGCTTTCTTTACATTACACAGCTTTGAAACTGTCATGGACGGATCCACGAAGGGAACTTCGAGAGGACATTCAGGACTATGGTGAAAAAGGAAATATCTTCAGATGAAAACTGAAAAGAAGCTTTCTGTGAATCTGCTTCTTGCTATGTTTATTCATCTCACATAGATGAAGCATTCTTTACATTACAAAGCTTGGAAACTCCCTCGTGGATGGATCCTCAAAGGGATATTTTGGATCACATTCAGGACTATGGTGAAATAGGAAATATAGTCAGATAAAAATTGGAGAGAAGCTTTCTGAGAAACTGCTTCATGATGTGTGCATCCCACTCAGGGAGTTACAACCTTCTTCTCATAAGGCACAGTTTGAACATTGTTCCTGTAAAACCAAAAGAGTGATATTCGGAGCACATTGAAGACTATGGCAAAAAGTGAAATGGCGTCCAATGAAAAACAGAAAGAAGCACGCGAAAAAACTGCTCTCTGACAAGTCCATTCTTTTCACAGGGTGAAACTTTACTCTAAATTTCCCAGTTTGAAAATCGGTCGTTGAGGGTTCTGTGAAGGGATCATAAATGGCAACCGGAAGCCTGTGTCGAGCAAGGAAATGCCTTCGATCGAAAATTGGAGAGAAGTTTTCTGTGCAACGTTTTTTTGAAGTCTGTGTTCATATCATGGAGGTAAATCATTTTTGTAATAATCAGTTTGAAATCACTGTTTCTGTGGAATCTGAGAAAGGACATTTGGAAATGCTCTTTAGAATGTCCTGAAAAAGAAATAACTTCAGAGAGAAACCAGATGGACTTTTTCTGTGAAACTACTGTGTCATGTGAATTCCACTGACACAGTTAAGCTTCTCGTTTCATTGAGCAGTATCATAACACTTTTTTTGTTTAGCCTACGAAGGGATATTCAGGAGCACTTTGAGGATTACGGTGAGAAAGGAAACGCCTTCAGATAGAAACTGGAGAGAAGCTTTCTGAGGTGCTGCTTTGTGACATGTGCATTCCACTCACAGAAATATACGTTACTTCTCCTAGAGGATTCTGGAATCCCTTTTTGAGAAAGATCTACCAAGAGCCATTTGGGAGTATAGGGAGGACTATGGTGAAAAAGGAAATATCCTCAGACAAAAACTGGAAAAAAGATTTCTGTGAAACTGCTTTGTGTTAGATATATTTATTCATCTCACATTGTTAAAACTTTTCTTATATTACGCAGTTTGGAAACTCCGTCATGCAGGGATCCACGAGAAGAAATTTGGGAGCATATTCAGGCCTACAGTGAAAGAGGAGATATATTCAGATAAAAACTAGATAGAAGCTTTTTGAGAAACTACTTTGTGATGTATGCATTCCACTCAGGGAATTATACCACTTTTCTCACAAGGCAGAGTTTAAACACTGTTCTTGTGAAACCAAAAATGTGATATTTCATAGCGCATTGAGGACTATGGCTAATAGTGAAATATACTGAAATAAAATCGAAGAAGAAGCACTCCAAGAATCTTCTCACTGATATGTGCATTCACTTCACAGAGTTAATGCTTACTCTATGTTGCCCAGTTTCAAAACTCTGTCTTTGTAGAATTTGTGAAGAGATATTTATTGACGACTGGAGCCTTGTGGTGAGCAAGGAAATGTCTTCCGATGAAAGTTGCAGAGGAACATTCTGTGAAAATGCTTTGTGATGTGTGTATATGTCCCATAGAAGTAAACCAGTCTTTTCATTGAGCAGCTTGAAATCACTGTTTTTGTGGAATCTGAGGAAGGACATTTGGGAACGATCCTAAGATTATGGAGAAAGAAAAATCCTCAGGAAAAATCCAGTAGGAAGCTTTCCGTGAAACTGCTCTGTGTCGTCTTAATTCCTGTCGCTCAGTTAAGCCACTCTTTTCATTGAGCAGTTTTCTAAGCCTGTGTATATTTAGCATGTGATGGGATATTCAGGAACACTTTGCGGCTCTCCGTGAAAAAGGAATTATGTTGTGTCCGAAAGTGGAGAGAAGGATTTCGAGAAACTGCTCTGTGACGTGTGCATTCCACTCACAGTGTTATACCTCTCTTCTCTTACAGCGTCGGGGAAACCCTTTTGGAGAAACAGGTACCAAGTGATATTCGGGAGCATGTTGATGCCAATGGTGAAAAGGGAAATAGCCTCACACAAAAACTGGAAAGAAGCTTTCTAGGAAACTTCTCCATGATATGTGTAATCTCATATAGATAAAGCTTTCTTTACATTACACAGCTTGGAAATTGTCATGGACGGATCCACGAAGGGACCTTCGAGAGCACATACAGGGACTATGGTGAAAACGAAAATATCTTCAGATAAAAACTGGAAAGAGGCTTTCTCTGAATCTGCTTTTTGCTATCTTTGTTCATCTCACATAGATGAAGGTTTCCTTACATTACACAGCTTGGAAACTCCCTCGTGGATGGATCCGTGAAGGGATATTTGGGATCACATTCGGGCTTATGGTGAAATAGGAAATATAGTCAGATAAAAACTAGAGAGGAGCTTTCTGAGATACAACTCGGTGATGTGTCCATTCCACTCAGGTCCTTGAACCTCTTTTTCCACAAAGTAGTGTTTGAACGCTGTTCCTGTGAAACCCTAAAAGTGATATTTCAGAGTGCATTGAGGACTATGGCAAATAGTGAAATATGCCTAAATTAAATCGGGGAAGAGGCGTTCCAAGAATCTGCACTCTGATATGTGCATTCACTTCACAGAGTTAATGCTTACTCTATGTTGCCCAGTGTCAAAACTCTGTCTTTGAAGAATCTGTGAAGGATACTTAGTGACGCCCGGAGACTTGTGGTGAGCAAGGAAACATCTTCTGATGAAACCTGCAGAGAAACTTGCTGAGCATCTGCTTTGTGATGTGTGTATTCGTCTCCTAGAGTTAACTATTCTTTGGATTGGGCAGCTTGAAATCACTGTTTTTGTGGCATCTGAGGAAGGACATTTTGGAACGATCCTTAGAATACAGAGAAAGAAATATCCTCAAGTAAAATCCAGAAATAAGCTTTCTATGAAACTGCTCTGTGTTGTCTTAATTAATACTGCTGACTTAAGCCTTTCTTTTCATTGAGCAGTTTTCTAACACTGTGTATGTTTACCGTGTGATGGGATATTCGGAATCACCTTGAGGCTTATGGTGAAAAAAAAAATATGTTCAGAACAAAACTGATCAAGACTGATGAGAAAATTTCCGAGGACCTGCTTTATGACGTGTGCATTCCATTCACAGTGTTATACCTCTCTTCTCATACAGCATAGGGGAAACCCCTTTGGAGAAACAGGTACCAAGTGATATTCGGGAGCATGTTGATGCCGATGGTGAAAGGGGAAATAGCCTCAGACAACAACTACTAGGAAACTACTCTGTGATATGTGTAATCATCTGACATAGATAAAGCTTTCTTTACATTACGCAGCTTGCTAAATGTCATGGACGGATCCACGAAGGGACCTTCAGGAGCACATTCAGGACTATGGTGAAAAAGTGAATATCTTCAAATAAAAACTGGAAAGCAGCTGTCTGTGAATCTGCTTTTTGCTATGTTTATAGGTGAAGCTTTCTTTTCATTACGAAGCTTGGAAACTCCCTCATGGACGGATCCACGAAGGGATATTTGGGATAACATTCGGGGCTCTGTTGAAATAGGAAACATAGTCAGATAAAACCTGGAGAGAAGCTTTCTGAGAAATTGCTTGGTGATGTGTGCATTCCACTCAGGGAGTTACAACTTTCTTCCCATAAGGCACAGTTTGAACACTGTTCCTGTAAAACCAAAAGAGTGCTATTCGGAGCACATTGAAGACAATGGCAAAAAGTGAAATGTCGTCCAGTAAAAAACAGAAAGAAATACTTGAAGAAACAGCTCTCTGACATATCCATTCTTTTCACAGGGTTAAAGCTTACTCTACATTTCCCAGTTTGAAAGACAGACTTTGAAGGTCCTGTGAAGGAATAGTAAGTGGCAACTGGAGACCTGTGTCGAGCAAGGAAATGTCTTCATTGAAAATCGGAGAGAATCTTTCTGTGCAACTCCTTTGATTTGTATGTATTCATCACATAGAGTTAAAACATTGTTTGGATTGAGCAGTTTGAAATCACTGTTTCTGTGGAATCTGAGAAAGGAAATTTGGAAATGCTCTTTAGAATATCCTGAAAAAGAAATAACCTCAGATGGAAACCAGAAGGAAGCTTTCTGTGAAACTGCTCTGTGTCACCTGAATTCGGCTCACAGAGTTAAGCTTTTCTTTTCATAGAGCAGTATCATAACACTGTTTTTGTTTAGTCTCTGAAGGGATAATCTGGATTGCTTTGCGGCTTACATTTGGAAAGGAAACCTCTTTAGATTAAAACT
Source organism: Piliocolobus tephrosceles (assembly GCF_002776525.5). Classification (NCBI taxonomy): domain Eukaryota; kingdom Metazoa; phylum Chordata; class Mammalia; order Primates; family Cercopithecidae; genus Piliocolobus; species Piliocolobus tephrosceles. Next base: position 31,285,891 of record NC_045450.1, on the reverse strand, counting down.
GGAGAGAAGCTTTCTGAGGAGCTGCTTTGTGAAGTGTGTGTTCCACTCACCGAAATATACCCTTCTTCTCATAGGGGATTCCGGAATCCCTTTGGGAGAAAAACATACCAAGAGACATTAGGGAGAATACGGACAGCTATGATGAAAAGGAAATATCCTCAGACAAAAACTGGAAAGAAGATTTCTGTGAAATTTCTTTCTGTTAGTAATATTTATTCATCTCGTATAGTTAAAATTTTTTTTATATTGCGCAGTTTGTTAACTCCATCATGCATGGATCTGCGAAGGGACATACAATGAAACAGTAGATATCTTCAGAAAAAAACTGGATAGAAACTTTTTGAGAGACAACTTTGTGATGTATGCATTCCACTCAGGGAGTTATCCCGCTTTTCTCACAACGCAGTGTTTGAACAATGTTCCTGTGAAAGCGAAAAAGTGATATTTCGGAGCGAACTGAGGACAATGGCGAATAGTGAAATATACTGAAATAAAATCGAGGAAGAAGTGTTCCAAGAATCTGCTCTCTGATATATGCATTCAATTCACAGAGTTAATGCTTACTCTATGTTGTCCAGTTTCGAAACTCTGTCTTTGAAGAATTTGTGAAGGGATATTTAGTGACGCACAGAGGCTTGTGGTGAGCAAAGAAACGTCTTCTGATGAACCCTGCAGAGAAAATTTCTGAGCAAGTGCTTTGCGATGTTTGTATTCGTCTCATAGAGTGAAACCATTCTTTGTATTGAGCAGTTTGAAATCACTGTTTTTGTGGCATCTGAGAAAGGACATTTGGGAACGATCCTCAGAACATGGAGAAAGAAATATCTTCATGTAAGATCCAGAAGGAAGCTTCCTGTGAAGCTGCTCTGTGTCATCTTAATTACTTTCGCTCAGTTAAGCCTCTCTTTTCATTGAGCAGTTTTCTAACCCCGTGTATGTTTAGTGTGTGCTGGGATATTCGGGAACACATCGATTCTAAAGGTGAAAAAGAAAATATGTTCAGACTGGAACTGGAGAGAAGGTTTCTGAGGAACTGCTTTGTGACGTGTGCATTCCACTCACACTGTTATACCTCTCTTCACATACAGCATCATGGAAACCCTTTTGGAGAAACAGGTACCAAGTGATATTCGGGAGCATGTTGGTGCCAATGGTGAAAAGGGAAATTGCCTCAGAGTAAAACTGGAAAGAAGCTTTCTAAGAAACTAATCTGTGATATCTGTAAGCATCTCACATAGACAAAGTTTCTTTGCATTACACAGCTGGGAAACTGTCATGGACGGATCCAGGAAGGGACCTTCGGGAGCACATTCTGGGTTATGGTGAAATAGGAAATATCTTCAGATAAAAACTGGAAAGAAGCTTTCAGTGAAACTGCTTTTCGCTATGTTTATTCATCTCACATAGATGAAGCTTTCTTTACATTGCGCAACTAGGAAACCCCCTCGTGGATCGATCCGTGAAGGGATATTTGGGATAACATTCGGGCCTATGGTGAAATAGGAAATATAGTCGGATAAAAACTGGAGAGAAGGTTTCTGAGAAAGTGCTTGGTGATGTGTGCATTCCACTCAGGGAGTTATAACTTTCTTATCATAAGTCACAGTTTGAACACTGTTCCTTTAAAACCAAAAGAGTGCTATTTGGAGCACATTGAAGACTACGACAAAAAGTGAAATGTCGTCCAGTAAAAAACAGAAAGAAGCACTCGAAGAAACTGCTCTGTGACATGTCCATTGTTTTCACAGGGTTAAAGCTTACTCTACATTTCCCAGTTTGAAAGTCTGTCTCTGAGGGTTCTACAAAGGGATGGTAAGTGGCAACCGGAGGCCTATGTCGAGCAAGAAAATGTCTTCCATCGAAAATTGGAGAGAAGCTTTCTGCGCAACTCGTTTGTGATGTTTGTATTCATCCCATCGAGTTAAATCATTCTATGGATTGAGTAGTTTTAAATCACTGTTTCTGTGGAATCTGAGAAAAGACATTTGGAAACGCTCTTTAGAATATCCTGAAAAAGAAATAACCTCAGAGAGAAACCAGAAGGAAGCTTTCTGTGAAGCTGCTGTCACGTGAATTCCGCTTACACAATTAAGCTTCTCTTTTCATTGAGCAGTATCACAATATGTTTTTGTTTAGTCTGCACAAGGACATTCAGGAGCGCTTTGAAGCTGATGGTGAGAAACAAAACGTCTTTAGATAGAAGCTGAAGAGAAGCGTTCTGGGGAGCTGATTTGTGACATGTGCATTCCACTCACAGAAATATACCTTTCTTCTCCTAGAGGATTCTGGAATCCATTTTGGAGAAGGAGCTACCAAGAGACATTCTGGAGTATAAGTAGGACATTTGTGAAAAAGGAAATATCCTCAGGCAAAAACTGTAAAGAAGATTTCTGGGAAACTGCTTTGTGTTAGATGTATTTATTCATCTCGCATAGTTAAAACTTTTGTGATATCACGTGGTTTGGAAACTCCGTCATGCTCGGATCTGCGAAGGGACATTCAAGAGCACATTCAGGCCTACGGTGAAAGAGGAGATATCTTCAGATAAAAACTGGATAGAAGCTTTCTGAGAAACTACTTTGTGATTTATGCATTCCACTAAGGGAGTTATACCTCTTTTATCACAAGGCAGCATTTGAACACTGTTCCTGTGAAACTGAAAAAGTGATATTTCAGAGCACATTGAGGACTATGGCAAAGAGTGAAATATACTGAAATAAAATCGAGGAAGAAGCGTTCCAAGAATCTGCTCTCTGATATGTGCATTCACTTGACAGAGTTAATGCTTACTCTATGTTGCCCAGTTTCAAAACTCTGTGATACCAAAAAAAAAGATATTTCAGAGCATATTGAGGACTATGGTGAATAGTGAAATATACTAAAATAAATTCCAGGAAGAAGCATTCCAAGAATCTGCTCTCTGATATGTGCTTTCACTTCTCAGAGCTAATGCTTACTCTCTGTTGCCCAGCTTTGAAACTCTGTCTTTGAAGAATCTATGAACGGATATTTAGTGATGCGTGGAAGCTTGTGGTGAGCAACAAACGTCTTCGGATGAAAGCTGCAGAGAAAAATTTTGAGCCACAGCTTTGCGATGTGTGAATTCGTCTCAAAGAGTTAAACCATTCTTTGGATTGAGCAGCTTGAAATCACTATTTTTGTGGCATCTGAGGAAGGACATTAGGTACTGATCCTTAGAATATGGCAAAAGAAATATCCTCAGGTAAACTCCAGAAGGAAGCTTTCTGTGAAACTGCCCTGTATCGCCATCATTCCTCTTGCTCAGTTAAGTCTCTTTTATCATTGAGCAGTTTTCTAACCCTGTGTATGTTTAGCTTGTGATGGGATATTCGAGAGCTCTTTGATGCTTATGGTGAAAAAGACTATGTGTTCAGAACGAAACTTGAGAGGAGCTTTCCGAGGAATTGCTTTGTGATGAGTGCATTGAACTGACAGTGTTATACCTCCCTTCTCATACAGCATCAGAGAAACCTTTTTGGAGAAACAGGTACGAAGTGATATGCAGGAGCATGTTGATGCCGATGTTGAAAAGGGAAATAGCCTCAGACACTAGCTGGAAAGAAGCTTTCTAGGACACTACTCTGTGATATGTGCAATCATCTCACATAGGTAAAGATTTCTTCACATTATGCAGCTTGGAAACTCTTATGGACAAATCTACGAAATGACTTTTTGGAGCACATTCAGTACTACTGTGAAAAAGAAAATATCTTTAGAAAAAACTGGAAAGAAGCTTTCTGTGAATCTGCTTTTTGTTATGTTTATTCATCTCACATAGATGAAGCTTTCTTTACATTACACAGCTTGGAAACACCTTGATGGATGGATTCACGAAGGGATAGTTGGGATCACTTTCGGGCCTATGACAAAATAGGAAATATAGTCAGGTAAAAACTGGAAAGAAGCTTTCCGAGAAACTGCTTGGTGATGTGAGCATTCCACTCAGGGAGTTGTAACTTTCTTCTCATAAGTCACAGTTTGAACACTGTTTCTGTAAAACCAAAAGAGTGATATTCGGAGCACATTGAAGACAATGGCAAAAAGTGAAATGTCGTCCAAAAAAAAACAGAAGGGAAAGGTGAAACTCTTCGTGATGAATTCACACATCAGAAAGCAGTTTCTCAAAAAGCTACTTTCTAGTTATTATCTGAGGATATTTCCTTTTCTCACCATAGGCCTCAATGCTTTCCCGAATATCACTTTGCAGATTCCACGACAACAGTGTTAGCAAACTACCTCTTGAAGACTAGGTTGTAACCCTGTGAGATGAATTCACGTATCACAAATAGGTTTCTCACAAAGCTCCTTTCTAGTATTTATTTGAAGATATTTCCTTTGTCATCGTAAGCTTCATTGCCCTAAGAAATATCCCAATGTAGATTTCAAGAAAACACTGCTAGCAAACGGATCCAAGGAAAGGAGACTGTAACACTGTGAATTGCATTCACATGTCACAATGCAGTTTCTCAGAATGCTTCTTTCCAGTTTTTATCTGAGGATACTTCCTTTTTCACCATACCCCTCCATAGGCTCCCAAATATCACTTTCCAGTTTTTATCTGAGGATATTTCCTTTGTCACCATGAGCTTCTTTGCACTAAGAACTGTCCCACTGCATATTTCAAGAAAACTGTTAGCAAACTGATACCTGAAGGGAAAAGTGTCACTGTGTGAGTTGCAGTCTGACATTGCAATGCAGTTTCTCTGAACGTTTCTTTCCAGTTTTTATCAGAGGATATTTCCTTTTTCACCATAGGCCTCCATGAGCTCCCGAATATCACTTTGCCAATTCCACGAGAACAGTCTTAGTGAATGGCATCAGGAGGAGAAAGGCGTAACTAACTCTGTGAGATGAATGCACACATCACAAAGAAGTTTCTCAGAACGTTTCTTTCTCAGTTTTATTCGAGGATATTTCCTTTTGCCCTATAGTCTGCAATGGAATCCGAAATATCAGTTCTCAGATCCACAAAAGCAGCGATAGGCGATGGCTCCATGAAATAACGGTGTATCTAAGTGAGCTGAATTCACACAACAGAAAGCAGTTTCTCTGAAACTGTCTTTCTTTTTTGAGCTGAGCTTATTTGTGGTCTCAGAGTGCCAACGTGTGTCTTATTTGAGATTCTGCGAATACACTCTTTGCAAGCTTCTTAATAAAAACGATGATGTAACTCTGTAAGCTGAACTCACCCACAAACAAGAAGTTTCTGAGAGGACTTCTCTCCAGATTTGTCTGAGGATATTTCATTATTCACCATGGGATTCAACGATATCCAAAATATCACTTCTGAAATTCCAAAAAAGCACTGCTAGCAAACTCCTCCATGAAAGAGTGGTGTAACACTGTGAAATGAATTCACACATCACAAAGCAATTTCTCAGATAATTTCATTCCGGTTTTTCTCGGAGGATATTTCCTTTGTCCTTCTACACTTCAAACCCATCTGCATTATCATTTCTCAGAATCCACAAAAAAGCTGCTAGCAAACGGCTGCACGAAATAGTGGTGTAACTCTGTGATAGGAAGTCACACATCAGGAAGTAATTTCTCAGAAAGCTTCTTGCACGTTTTTATCTGAGGATATTACCTTTCTCACTGGAAGCGGCATAGTGATAAGAAGTATCTCATTCCATATTTCAAGTAAACTGTGTTAGCAAATTGATCCCTGAAGAGAAAAGTTTAACTATGTGAGTTGCATTCACACATCGCAGTGCAGTTTCTCTGCAGCCTCTTTCCAGTTTTTATCAGAGGATATTTCCTTTTTCACCATAGCCCTCAATGAGCTCCCAAATATCACTTTTCAGAACCCACCAAAACAGTGTTAACAAACTGCTACTAGAATGGAAAGGTGAAACTTTGTGTGATGAATTCACACATTAGAAATCATTTTCTCAGAAAGCTTCTTTCTAGTTATTATCTGTGGATATTTCCTTTTTAACCATAGGCCTCAATGTGCTCCCAAATATCACTTTGCACATTCCACGACAACAGTGTTAGCAAATTGCCTCATGAAGACTAGGTTGTAACTCTGTGAGATTAATTCACATATCACAACAAGGTTTCTCAGAAAGCGCCTTTCTAGTTTACATTTGAGGATATTTCCTTTGTCACTGTAAGCTTCATTGTGCTAAGAAATATCCCAATGTAGATTTCAAGGAAACACTGTTAGCAAACGGATCCCTGGAAAGGAAAGTGTAACTCTGTGAGTTGCATTCACACGTCACAAATCGTGCAGTTTCTCAGAACGATTATTTCCAGTTTTTATCTGAGGATATTTCCTTTTTCACCAGAGGCCTCAATGCACTCCCAAATATCTCTTTGCAGATTCCACGACAACGGTGATAGCAAACTGCTTCATGAGTTCTAGGTTGTAACTGTGTGAGATGAATTCACATACCACAAAGAAGCTTCTCACAAAGCTTCTATCAAAGTTTTAATTGAGGATATTTCCTCTATCAGTGTAGGCCTCAATGCGATCCAATGTAGCCCTTCTCAGATTCCTCAAAGGCAGTCTTATTCGACTGCTCCATGAAACGTAAGTTTAACTCTGTGAGATGTATTCACACATCACAAGTAAGTTTCTGAGAAAGCTTCTTTCTAGTTTCTGTGAGAGGGCTTCTCTGCAGATTTGTCTGAGGATATTTCATTACTCACCATGGGATTCAACGATATCCAAGATATCACTTCTGAGATGCCACAAAATCACTGCTAGGAAACTCCTCCATGAAAGAGTGGTGTAACAGTGGGAAATGAATTCACACATCACAAAGCAGTTTCTCAGAAAGCTTCATTTCAGTTTTTCTCAGAGGATATTTCCTTTGTCCTTCTACTCTTCAAACCCATCCGAAATATCATTTCTCAAAATCTACAAAAAAGCTACTAGCAAACGGCTGCACGAAAGAGTGGTGCAACTCTGTGAGAAGACGTCACATATCAGGAAGTAATTTCTCAGAAAGCTTCTTTCACGTCTTTATCGGAGGATAGTTCCTTTCTGACTGTAAGCTGCATAGCACGAAGAAGTATCCCATTGCAGATTTCAAGAAAACTGTGTTAGCCAACGGATCCTTAAAGAGAAAATAATAACTGTGTGAGTTGCATTCACACATTGCAATGCAGTTTCTCTGAATGCTTCTTTCCAGTTTTTATCTGAAAATATTTCCTTTTTCTACATTGCCCTCCGTGGGCTCCCAAATATGACTTTGCAGAAGAGACGAAGACAGTGTTAGCAAACTGCTACTAGAAGGGAAAGGTGAATCTCTGTGTGATGAATTCACACATCAGAAAGCAATTTCTCAGAAAGCTTCTTTCTAGTTATTATCTGAGTACATTTCCTTTTTCACCAAGGGCCTCAATGCGCTCTCAAATACCACTTTGCAGATTCCACGACAACAGTGTTAGCGAACTGCCTCATGAAGAGTAGGTTGTAACTCTGTGAGATGAATTCACATATCTCAACTAGGTTTCTCAGAAAGCTCCTTTCTAGTTTTTATGTGAGGATATTTCCTTTGTCACCATAAGCTTCATTGCACTAAGAAATATCCCAATTAGGTTTCAAGAAAACACTGTTAGCACACGGATCCATGGAAAGACAAGTGTAAGTCTGTGAGTTGCATTCCCCTGTCACAGTGTAGTTTCTCAGAACACTTCTTTCCAGTTTTCTATCTGAGCATATTTCCTTTTTCACCATAGGCCTCAATGCGTTCCCAAGTATCACTTTGCAGATTCCTCGACAACAGTGTTAGCAAACTGCTTCATGAGGTCTAGGTTGTAACACTGAGAGATGAATTCACATACCACAAAGGAGTTTCTCACAAACCTTCTGTCAAGGTTTTAATTGAGACTATTTCCTCTATCTGCATAGGCCTCAATGCGATTAAAGTTACCCTTCTCAGGTTCCTCAATGGCAGTCTTATTAGACTGCTCCATGAAACAGAAGTGTAATTCTGTGAGATGTATTCACACATTACAAAGAATTTTCTGAGAAAACATCTTTTTAGTTTTTTTCTGAGGATATTTCCTTTGTCAACATAAGCTTCATTGCGCTAAGAAATATCTCATTGCACGTTTGAAGAAAACTGTGTTAGCAAACTGATCCCTGAAGAGAAAATCGTAACTGAGTGAGTTGCATTCACACATCGCAATGCAGTTTCTCTGAATGCTTCTTTCCAGTTTTTATCAGAGAATATTTCCTTTTTCACCATAGCCCTCAATGACCTCCCAAATATCACTTTGCAGATTCCATGACAACAGGGTTAGCAAACTGCCTCATGAAGAGGAAGTTGTAACTCTGTGAGATGAATTCACATATCACAAATAGGTTTCTCAGAAAGCTCCTTTCTAGTTTTTATTTGAGGATACTTCTTTTGTCACCATAAGTTTCATTGCACCAAGGAATATTCCTAAGTAGATTTCAAGAAAACACTGTTTGCAAGTGAATCCATGGAAGGGAAAGGGTAACCTTGTGAGTTGCATTCACCTGTCACAGTGCAATTTCTCAGAACATTTCTTTCCTGTTTTTATCTGAGGATATTTCCTTTTTCAACATTGGCCTCATTGCGCCCCCAAATATCACATTGCAGATTCCTTGACAACGGTGTTAGCAAACTGCTTCATGAGGTCTAGGTTGTAACACTCTGAGAGGAATTCACATATCATAAAGAAGTTTCTCACAAACCTTCTATCAAGGTTTAAATTGAGGATATTTCCTCTATCTGCGTAAGCCCCAATGCAATCCAATGTAGCCCTTCTGAGGATCCTCATAGGCAGTCTATTCGACTGCTCCATAAAACAGAAGTGTAACTCTGTGAGACGTATTCACACATGACAAAGAAGTTTCTGAGAAAGCTTTTTATCTGAGGATATTTCCTTTGTCACCATAAGCTTCATTGCGCTAAGAACTGTCCCACTGCAGATTTCAAGAAAACTGTCTTAGCAAACTGATCTCTGAAGAGAAAAGTGTAACTGTGTGAACTGCATTAACACATCACAATGCAGTTTCTCAGAACGCTTCTTTCCAGTTTTTATCAGAGGATATTTCCTTTTTCACCATAGCCCTCAATGAACTCCCAAATATCACTTTGCGGAATCCATGAAAACAGTGTTAGCAAACTGCTACCAGAAGGGAAAGGTGAAAATCTGCATGATGAATTCACACATCAGAAAGCAATTTCTCAGAAAATTTCTTTCTAGTTATTACCTGAGTATATTTCCTTTTTCACCATAGGCCTCAAAGCACTCTCAAATATCACTTTGCAGATTCCACGACAACAGTGTTAGCAAACTGCTTCATGAAGACTAGGTTGTAACTCTATGAGATGAATTCACATATCACTAAGAAGTTTCTCACAAAGCTCCTTTCTAGTCTTTATTTGACGCTATTTCCTTTGTGACCGTAAGCTTCATTGTGCCAGGAAATTTCCCAATGTAGATTTCAAGAAAACACTGTTAGCAAACGGATCCATGGAAAGGAAAGTGTAACTCTGTGGGTTGCATTCACACGTCACAATGCAGTTTCTCAGAACGCTTCTTTCCAGTTTTTATCTGAGGATATTTCCTTTTTCACCCCAGGCCTCAATGTGATCCTAAATATCACTTTGCAGATTCCACGACAACGGTGTTAGCACACTGCTTCATGATGTCTAGGTTGTAACTCTGTGAGACGAATTCACATATCACAAAGAAGTTTCTCACAAAGCTTCTATCAAGGATTTAATTGACGATATTTCCTCTATCAGCGTAGGCCTAAACACGATCCAATGTAGTTCTTCTGAGATTCCTCAAAGGCAGTCTTATTCAACTGCTCCATGAAATGTAAGTGTAACTCTGTGAGATGTATTCACTCATCACAAGGAAGCTTCTGAGAAATCTTCTTTCTAGTTTTTATCTGAGGATATTTCCTTTTTCACCATAAGCTTCATTGCACTAAGAACTGTCCAAATGGAGATTTCAAGAAAACTGTGTTAGCAAACTGATCCCTGAAAAAAAATGTGTAACTGTGTGAGTTGCATTCACACATCACAATGCAGTTTCTCCAAAGGCTTCTTTCCAGTTTTTATCAGAGGATATTTCCTTTTTCACCATAGCCCTCAATGAGCTCCCAACTATCACTTTTCAGAATCCATGAAAACAGTGTTACCAAACTGCTACTAGTAGGGTAAGGTGAATCTCTGCGTGATGAATTCACACATCAGAAAGCAATTTCTCAGAAAGCTTCTTTCTAGTTCTTATCTCAGGATATTTCCTTTTTCACCATAGGCCTCGATGCGCTCCCAACTATCACTTTGCAGATTCCACGACAACGGTGTTAGCAAACTGTTTCATGAGGTCTATGTTGTAACTCTGCGAGATGAATTCATATATCACAAAGAAGTTTCTCACAAAGCTTCCATCAACGTTTTAATTGGAAACTGCAGGTTTCATCGGAAGACCTTTCCTTGCTCACCACAAGCCTCCGGGGATCACTAAACGTCCCTTCACAGATTCTTCAAAGACATAGTTTCAAAACTGGTCAACATAGAGTAAGCATGAACTCTGTGAAGTGAATGCACATACTGAGAGTGTATGTGAATATGCATTGAATTATAACTTTCTTCTCATAAGGCACAGTTTGAACACTGTTCCTGTAACCAAAAGAGTGATACACGGAGCACATTGAAAATTATGGCAAGAAGTGAAATGTCATCTAATAAAAAACAGAAATAAGCACTCAAAGAAACTGGTCTCTGACATGTCCATTCTTTTAACAGGGTTAAAGCTTACTCTACATTTCCCAGTTTGAAAGTCGGTCTTTGAGGCTTCTCCAAAGGGATAGTTAGAGGCAACTGGAGGCCTGTGTCGAGCAAGGAAATGTCTTCCATCGAAAATTGGAGAGAAGCTTTCTGCGCAACTCTTTTATAATGTTTGTATTCATCTCATAGAGTTAAATCATCCTTTGGATTGAGCAGTTTGAAATCACTATTTCTGTGGAATCTGAGAAAGGATATTTGGAAAAGTGCTTTAGAATATGATGAACAAGCAATAACCTCAGAGAGAAAGCAGAAGGAAACTTTCTATGGAACTGCCCTGTGTCACGTGAATTCTGCTCACACAGTTAAGCTTGTCCTTTCATTGAGCAGTATCATAACACTGTTTTTGTTTAGTCTGCGAAGGGATATTCAGGAGCATTTTGAGACTCATGGTGAGAAAGGAAACTTCTTCAGAAAGGAACTGGAGAGAAGTTTTCTGAGAGGCTGCTTTTTGATGTATGCATTCCACTCACAAAACATACCTTTCTTCTCGTAGAGGATTGCAGAATCTCTTTTGGAGAAAAAGCTACCAAGGGACATTCAGGAGTACAGGGATGGCTATGGTGAAAAAGGGAATATCCTCAGACAAAAACTGGAAAGAAGATTTTTGTGAAACTGCTTTGTGTTAGGTATATTGATTCATCTCATATAGTTAAAACTTTTCTTTTTTTTATTATACTTTAAGTTCTAGGGTACATTTGCATAACATGCAGGTTTGTTACATAGGTATACTTGTGCCATGTTGGTGTGCTGCACCCATCAACTCCTTAGCACCCATCAATTCATCATTCATATCATGCATAACTCCCCATATTATGCAGTTTGGAAACTGCATCATGCATGGATCTGCAAAGGGATATTCGGGAGTACATTCAGGCCTACATCGAAAGAGAAGGTATCTTCAGATACAAACTGGATAGAAGCATTCTAAGAAACTACTTTGTGATGTATGCATTCCACTCAGGGAATTTTACCTCTTTTCTCACAAGTTAGTGTTTGAACTCGATTAATGTGAAACCGAAAAAGTGGTATTTTGGAGCACATTGAGGACTAAGACGAATAGTGAAATATTCTGAAATAAAATCGAGGAAGAAGCATTCCAAGAATCTGCTCTCTGTTATGTGCATTCAATTCACAAAGCTAATGCTTACTCTATGTTGCCTAGTTTTGAAACTCTGTCTTGGAAGGATCTGTGAAGGGATATTTAGTGACACCTGGAGGCTTGTGGTGAGCAAGGAAACGTCTTCCTATGAAGCATGTGGAGAAATTTTCCGAGCAACTGCTCTGTGATGTGTGTATTCGTCTCATAGTGTTAAACCATTCTTGGATTGAGCAGCTTGAAATGACTGTTTTTGTGGAATCTGAGGAAGGACATTGGGGAACGATCCTTAGACTATGGAGAAAGAAATATCCTCAGGTAAAATCCAGAAGGAAGGTTTCTGTGTAACAGCCCTGTGTCATCTTAATTCCTCTTGCTCAGTTAAGCCTCTCTTTCCACTGAGCAGTTTTCTAACCCTGTGTATGTTTAGCGTGTGATGGGATATTCGGGAGCACTTTGAGGCTTCCAGTGAAAAAGTAAATATGTTCAGAACGAAACTGGAGAGAAACTTTCTGAGGAACTGTTTTGTGACGTGTGCATTCCACTCACAGTGTTATACCTCTCTTCTCATACAGCGTCGGGGAATCCCTTTTGGAAAAACAGGTACCAAGTGATATTCGGGAGCATGATGATGCTGATGGTGAAAAGGGAAATAGCCTCAGATAAAAATTGGAAAGAAGCTTTCTAGGAAACTATTCTCTGATTCGTGTTAACATTTCACATAGATAAAGCTTTCTTTACATTACGCAGGTTGTAAACTGTCATGACGGATACACGACTTTAGGGACTATTCGGGACTATAGGGATGGCTATGCTGAACAAAGAAATATCCTCAGACAAAAACTGGAAAGAAGATTTCTGTGAAACTGCTTTGTGTTAGATATATTCATTCATCTCCCATAGTTACAACTTTTCTTATATTACACAGATTGGAGACTCTGTCATGCATGGATCCATGAAGCGACATTCGAAAGCACATTCAGGCCTACAGTGTAAGAGTAGATATCTTCAGATTGTGTGAAACTGCTTTGTGTTAGGTATATTTATTCATTTCGCATAGTTAAAACTTTTCTTATATTACGCAGTTTGGAAACTCCATCATGCACGGAAACGTGAGGGGATATTCGGGAGCACATTCAGGCCAACGGTGAAAAATGAGATATCTTCAGATAAAAAGTGGAGAGAAGCTTTCTGAGAAACGACTTTGTGATGTATGCATTCCACTCAGGGAGTTATACCTCTTTTCTCACAAGGCAGTGTTTGAACACTGTTCCTGTGAAAGCCAAAAAGGGATATTTTGGAGTGCATTGAGGACTACGGCGAATAGTGAAATATACTGAAATAAAATCGAGGAAGAAACGTTCCAAGAATCTCCTCTCTGATATGTGCATTCACTTCACAGAGTTAATGCTTATTCTATGTTGCCCTGTTTCAAAACTCTGTCTTTGAAAGATCTGTAAAGGGATATTTAGTGACGACCGGAGGCTTCTGGTGAGCAAGGAAACGTCTTCCGATGAAACCTGCAGAGAACCGTTCTGAGCAACTGCTTTGTGATGTCTATATTCGTCTTATAGAGTTAAACCATTCCTTGGATTGAACAGCTTGAAATCACTGTTTTTGTGGAATCTGAGGAAGGACATTTGGGAATGATCCTTAGTACATGGAGAAAGAATTGTCCTCGGGTAAAATCCAGAAGGAAGCTTTCTGTGAAACTGCTCTGTGTCGTCTTAATGGCTCTCACTCAGTTAAGCCCCTCTTTTCATTTTGCAGTTTTCTAACCCTGTGTATGCTTAGCGTGTGATGGGATATTCGGGAGCACTTTGAGGCTTACGGTGAAAAAGAAAATATGTTCAGACCAAAACTGGAGAGAAGCTTTCCGAGGAACTGCATTGTGACGTGTGCATTCCACTCACAGTGTTTTACCTCTCTTCTCTTACAGCGTTGGGGAATCCCTTTTGTAGAAACAGGTAACAAGTGGTATTTGGGAACATCTTCGTGTCAATGGTGAAAAGCTAAATAGCCTCAGACTAAAACTTGAAAAAGCTTTCTAGGAAATTACTCTTTGATATGTATGATAATCTCACATAGATAATGCTTTATTTACATTACACAGCTTGGAAACTGTCATGGACTGATCCACGAAGGGACCCTTGGGAGCATTTTGAGGACTATGGTGAAAAACAAAATATCTTCAGATCATAACGGGAAAGAAGCTTTCTGTGAATCTGCTTTTGGCTATGTTTATTCATCTCACATAAATGAAGCTTTCTTTACGTTACAAATCTTGGAAACTGCCTCATGGATGGATCCATGAAGGGATATTTAGGATCACATTCGGGCCTATAATGAAATAGGAAATACAGTCACATCATAACGGGAGAGAAGCTTTCTGAGAAACTGCTTGGTGATGCGTGCATTCTACTCAGGGAGTTATAACTCTCTTCTCATAAGGCACAATCTGAATGCTGTTCCTGTAAATCCAAAAGTGTGATATTCGGAGCACTTTCAAGACTATGGCAAAATTGAAATTTCCAATGAAAAACAGGAAGAAGCACTCGAAGAAACTGCTCTCTGACATGTTCATTTTTACACAGGGTTAAAGCTTACTCTACATTTCCCGGTTTGAACGTTGGTCTTTGAAAGTTCTGCGTAGGGATAGTAAGTGGCAACCGGAGCCCTGTGTCGAACAAGGAAATGTCTTCCATCGAATATTTGAGAGAAGCTTTCTGCGCAACTCTTTTGTGATGTTTGTGTTCATCTCATAGAGTTAAATGATTTTTTGGATATAGTAGTATGATATCACTGTTTCTCTGGAATCTGAGAAAGCACATTTGGAAACGCTCTTTATAATCTACTCAAAAAAATAAAAATAAATAAAAAACTTCAGAGAGAAACCAGAAGGAAGCTTCATTCAAACTGCACTGTGTCAGGTGAAATCGGCTCACACAGTTAAGCTTCACTTTACATTGAGCAGTATCATAACACTGTTTTTTTGTTTACCTGCGAGGGGATATTCTGGAGCACTTTGAGGCTTATGGTGAGAAAGGAGACGTCTTCAGATAGAAACTGGAGAGAAGCTTTCCGAGGAGCTGTTTCCTGACATGTGCATTCCACTCACAGAATTCTACTCACAGAATGATGTGTGCATTCCATTCACAGAATGACACGTGCATTCCACTCACCTTTCTTCTCCTAGAGAATTTCGGAATCCCTTTTGGAGAAAAAGCTACCAAGAGACATTCGGGAGTATAGGGAGGACTACAGTGAAAAACATAATATTCTCTGACAAAAACTGGAAAGAAGATTTCTGTGAAACTGCTTTGTGTTAGATATATTTATTCATCTCGCATAGTTAAAACGTTTTTTATATTACTCAGTTTGGAAACTCCGTCATGCATGGATCCACAAAGGGACATTCGGGAACACATTCAGGCCTACGGTGAAAAAGGAGATATCTTCAGATAAAAAGTGGAGAGAAGCTTTCTGAGAAACGACTTTGTGATGTATGCATTCCACTCAGGGAGTTCTACCTCTTTTGTCACAAGGCAGGGTTTGAACACAGTTCCTGTGAAACCAAAAATGTGATATTTCAGAGCGCATTGAAGACTATGGCTAATAGTGAAATATACCGAAATAAAATCAAGGAAGAAGCATTCCAAGAATCTGCTCTCTGATATATGCATTCAGTTCACAGAGTTAATGCTTACTATATTATGCCCAGTTTCGAAACTCTGCTTTTGAAGGATCTGTTAAGGGATATTTAGCAACACCTGGAGTCTTGTGGTGAGCAAGGAAACGTCTTCTGATGAAACCTACAGAGAAACCTTCTGACCAACAGCTTTGAGATGAGTGTATTCGTCCCACGGAATTAAACCGTTCCTTGGATTGAGCAGCTTGAAATCACTGTTTTTGTGGAATCTGAGGAAGGAAATTTGGGAACGATCCTCAGAACATGGAAAAAGAAATATCCTTAGGCCGGGCACGGTGGCTCAAGCAAGTAATCCCAGCACATTGGAAGGCCAAGGCGGGTGGATCACAAGGTCAGAAGATCGAGACCATCCTGGCTAACACGGTATAATCCCGTCTCTACTAAAAAATACAAAATCTAGCCCGACGAGGTGGCAGATGCCTGTAGTCCCAGCTACTCGGGAGGCTGAGGTAGGAGAACAGCATAAACCCGGGAGGCGGAGCTTGCAGTGAGCTGAGATCTAGCCACTGCACTACAGCCTGGGCCACAGACTGATACTCCATCTTAAAAAAAAAAAAAAAAAAAATCCTTAGCGAAAATCCAGAAGGAAGCTTTCTGTGAAACTGTTCTGTGTCGTCTTAATGGCTCTCACTCAGTTAAGCCCCGCTTTTTATTGAGCAGTTTTCTAACCCTGTGTATGCGTAGCATATGACGGGATATTCGGGACCACTTTGAGGCTTATGGTGAAAAAGGAAATATGTTCGGACTGAAACTGGGGAGAGCTTTCTGAGGAACTGCTTTATCACGTATGCATTCCACTCACAGTGTTATACCTCCCTTTTCATACAGCATAGGGGAAACCCTTTTGGAGAAACAGGTACAAAGTGATATTCGGGAGCATGTTGATGCTGATGGTGAAAAGGGAAATAGCCTCAGACAGAAACTGGAAAGAAGTGTTCTAGGAAATTGCTCTGTGATATATGTAATCACCTGACATAGATTAAGCTTTCTTTACATTACACAGCTTGGAAACTGTCATTGACGGATCCATGAAGGGACCTTCGGGAGCACCTCCAGGGCTATGTTGAAATAGGAAATATCTTCAGATAAAAACTGGAAAGAAGCTGTCTGTGAATCTCTTTTTTGCTATATTTGTTCATCTCACATAGTTGAACATTCCTTAACATTACACAGCTTGGAAACTCACTTGTGGATGGAGCCGCAAAGGGATATTTGGGATCACATTCGGGCCTAGGATGAAATAGGAAATATAGTCAAATAAAAACTGTAGAGAAGTTTTAGGAGAAACTTCTTGGTGATGTGTGCATTCCATTCAGGGAGGTATAACTTTCTTCTCATAAGGCACAGTTTGAACACTGTTCCTGGAAAACTAAAAGAGTGATATTCGGAGCACATTGAAGACTATGGCAAAAATTGAAATGTCGTCAAATAAATCACAGAAAGAAGCACTCGAAGAAACTGCTCTTTGACATGTCCATTTTTCACAGGGTTAAAGCTTCCTCTATATTTCCAAGTATGAATGGCAGTCTTTGAGGTTTCTCTGAAGTGATAGTAAGTGGCAACCGGAGGCATGTGTCAAGCAAGGAAATGTCTTCCATCGAAAATTGGAGAAAAACTTTCTGCACAACTCTTTCGTGATGTTTGTATTCATCTCATAGAGTTAAACCATTCTTTGGATTGAGCAGTTTGAAATCACTATTTCTGTGGAATCAGAGAAAGGACATTTGGAAACGCTCTTTAGAATATCCTGAAAAAGGAATAACCTCAAAGAGAACACAGAAGGAAGCTTTCTGTGAAACTGATCCGTGTCACGTGAATTCCGCTCACACAGTTAAGCTTCTCTTTTCATTGAGCAGTATCATAACTCTGATTTTGTTTAGGCTGCGACGGGATTTTCTGCCATGCGTTGAGGCTGATGATGAGAAAGGAAACGTCTTCAGATAGAAACAGGAGAGAAGCACTCTGAGGAGCTGCTTTGTGACGTGTGCATTCCACTCACAGAAATGTACCTTTCTTCTCAAAGAGAGTTGCGGAAGCCCTTATGGAGCAAAGGGTACCAAGAAACATTCGGGAGTATAGGGATGGCTATGGTGAAAAAGGAAATATCCTCAGACAAAAACTGAAAAGAACATTTCTGTGAAACTGCTTTGTGTTAGTTATATTTACTCATCTCGCATAGTTAAAACGTTAGTTATATTATGCAGTTTGTAAACTCTGACCTGCACTGAACCGTGAAGGGACATTCGGGAGCACATTCAGGCCTATGGTGAAAGAGGAGATATCTTCAGATGAAAACTGGATAGAAGCTTTCTGAGAAACGACTTTGTGATGTATGCATTTCACTCAGGTAACTATTCCTACTTTCTCACAAGGCAAAATTTGAACACTGTTCCTGTGAAAACGAAAATGTGATATTTCTGAGCACACTGAGGACTATGGCGTATAGTGAAATATACTGAAATATAATCGAGGAAGAAACGTTCCAAGAATCTACTCTCTGATAGCTGCACACACTTCACAGAGTTAATGCTTACTCCATGTAGCCCAGTTTCGAAACACTGTCTTTGAAGAATCTGTGAAGGGATATTTAGTGATGCATGGAGGCTTGTGGTGAGCAAGGAAACGTCTTCCGATGAAACCTGCAGAGAAACTTTCTGAGCAACTGCTTTACGTTGTGTGTGTTCCTCTCCTAGAGTTAAACCACCCTTTTGATTGAGCAGCTTGAAATCACTGTTTTTGTGGCATCTGAGGAAGGACATTTGGGAATGATTCTTAGAATATGGAGAAAGAAATATCCTCAGGTAAAATCCAGAAGGAAGCTTTCTGTGAAACTGCTCTGTGTCATATTAATTCCTCTCACTCAGTTAAGCCTCTATTTTCATTGAGCAGTTTTCTAACCCTGTGTATGTTTACGGTGTGATGGGATATTCGGGCACACTTTGAGGCTTACCGTGAAAAAGGAAATATGTTCATACCGAAGCTGGAGAGAGGCTTCCCGAGGAACTGCTTTGTGACGTGTGCATTCCATACACAGTGTTTTATCTCTCTTCTCATACATAGTCAGGGAAACCCTTTTGGAGAAATGGTACCAAGTGCTATCCGGGAGAATGTTGATGCCGATGGTGAAAAGGGAAATAGCCTGAGACAAAAACTGCAAAGAAGTTTCTCGGAAACTACTCTGTGATATATGTAATCATATGACATAGATTAAGCTTTCTTTACATTACGAAGCTTGGAAACTGTCATGGACGGATCCAGGAAGGGACCTTCGGGATCACATACAGGATTACGGTGAAAAAGGAATTATCTTCAGATAAAAACTGGAAAGAAGGTTTCTGTGTATCTGCTGTTTGCTATGTTTACTCCTCTCACATAGATGAAGCTTTCTTTAGATTATGCAGCTTGGAAACTCCTTCATGGATGGACCCGCGAAGGGACATTTGAGATCACATACAGGCCTATAGTGAAATAGTAAATATACTCAGATCAAAATGGGAGAGAAGCTTTCTGAGAAGCTGTTTTGTGACGTCTGCATTCCACTCAGGGCGTCATAACTTTCTTCTCATAAGGCACAATTTGAACACTCTTACTGTAAAACCAAAATAGTGATATTCAGAGCACATTGAAGACTATGGCAAAATTGAAATGTCCAATAAAAACAGAAAGAAGCATTCGAGGAAACTGCTATCTGACATGTCCATTTTAACACAGGGTTAAATCTTACTCTATATTTCCCAGTTTGAAAGTCAGTTTTGAGGGTTCTGTGAGGGATAGTAAGTGGCAACTGGAGGCCTGTGTCGAGCAAGGAAATGTCTTCCATCGAATATTTGAGAGAAGCTTTGTGAACACCACTTTTGTGAAGTTTGTGCTCATCTCATAGAGTTAAATAATTCTTTGGATTGAGTAGTTTAAACTCACTGTTTCTGTGGAATCTGAGAAAAGACATTTGGAAACGCTCTTTAGAATATCCTTAAAAAGAAATAACCTCAGAGAGAAACAAGAAGGAAGGTTTCTGTGAAACTGCTCTCTGTCAAATGAATTCTGCTCACACAGTTGAGCTTCTCTTTTCATTGAGCAGTATCGTAACTCTGTTTTTGTTTAGTCTGAGAAGGGATATTCAGGAGCAATTTGAGGCTTAATGTGAGAATGGAAACGTCTTCAGATAGAAACTGGAGAATAGTTTTCTGAGGAGCCGCTTTGTGACGTGTGCATTCCACTCACAGAGTTCTACACAGAATGATGTGTGCATTCTGCACACAGAATGATGTGTACATTCCACTCACCTTTCTTCTCTTAGAAGATTCCGGAATCCCTTTTGGAGAAAAAGCTATCAAGAGACATCCGACACATATACACCATGGAATACTATGCAGCCATAAAAAAGGATGAGTTTGCGTCCTTTGTAGGGACATGGATGCATCTGGAAACCATCATTCTTAGCAAACTATCACAAGAAGAGAAAACCAAACACCGCATGTTCTCACTCATAGGTGGGAACTGAACAATGCGCTCACTTGGACTCGGGAAGGGGAACATCACACACTGGGGCCTATCATGGGGAGGGGGGAGGGGGGAGGGATTGCATTGGGGAGTTATACCTGATATAAATGATGAATTGATGGGTGCTGACGAGTTGATGGGTGCAGCACACCAATGTGCATTCACTTCACAGAGTTAATGCTTACTCTATGTTGCCTGGTTTCGAAACTCTGTCCTTGAAGAATCTCTGAAGGTATATTTAGTGACTCCTGGAGGCTTGTGGTGAGCAAGGTTATGTCTTCCGATGAAACCTGCAGAGAAACTTCCTGAGCAACTGCTTTGCAATATGTGAATTCGTCTCGTAGAGGTAAACCATTCTTTTGATTGAGCAGCTTGAAATCACTGTTTTTGTGGCTTCTGCGAAAGGACATTTCAAAACGAGCCTTAGAATATGGAGAGAGAAATATCCTAAGGTAAATTCCAGAAGCAAGCTTTCTGTGAAACTGTTCTGGGTCGTCTTATTTCCTCTTGCTCAATTAAGCCTCTCTTTTCATTGAACAGTTTTCTAACCCTGTGTATGTTTAGTGTGTGATGGGATATTTGGGAGCCTTTTGAAGCTTATGGTGAACAAGGAAATATGTTCAGACCGAAATCGGAGAGAAGCTTTCCTAGGAACTGCTTTGTGACGTGTGCATTCCATTCACAGTGTTACACCTCTATCCTCATACAGCGTAGGGGAAACACTTTTGGAGAAACAGGTACCAAGTGATATTCGGGAGCATGTTGATGCCAATTGCAAAAAGGGAAATGGCCTCAGAAAAAAGGGGAAAGAAGCTTTCTAGGAAACTACTCTGTGATATGTGTCATTATCTCACATAGATAAAGCTTACTTTACATTAAGCAGCTTCGAAATTGTCATGGAAAGATCCACGAAGTGACCTTCGGGAGCACATTCAGTACTATGGTGAAAAAGGAAATATCTTCAGATAAAAATGGGAAAGAAGCTTTCTGTGAATCTGCTTTTGCTATATTTATTCGTCTCACGTAGATGAAGCTTTCTGTACATTATGCAACTTGGAAACTACCTCGTTCATGGACCCACGAAGGGATATTTGGGATCACATTTGGGTCTACGGTGAAATAGGAAATGTAGTCAGATATAAACTGGAGAGAAGCCTTCTGAGAAACTGCTTAGTGACGTGGGCATTCCACTCAGGAAGTTATAAATTTCTTCTCCTAAGGCACAGTTTAAACACTGTTCCTGTAAAACCAAAAGTGTGATATTCGGAGCACATTGCAGATTATGCCAAAAAGTGAAACGTTGTCCAATAAAAAGCAGAAAGAGGGACTCAAAGAAACTGCTCTCTGACCTGTACATTTTTTCACAGGGTTAAAGCTTACTCTACATTTCCCAGTTTGAAAGTCATTTTTTGAGGATTCTGTGAACGGATAGTAAGTGGCTACCGGAGGCCTGTGTCAAGCGAGGAAATGTCTTCCATTGAACATTGGAGAGAAACTTTCTGTGCAAATCTTTTGTGATGTTTGTATTTATCTCACAGAGTTAAATCATTCTTCGGATTGAGCAGTTTGAAACCACTGTTTCTGGGGAATCTGTGAAAGGAATTTTTGGAACGCTCTTTAGAATATCCTGAAAAAGAGATTACCTCAGAGAGAAGCCAGAAGGAAGATTTCTGTGAATAGGCTCAATGTCACGTGAATTCCGCTCACACAGTTAAGCTTCTCTTTTCATTGAGCAGTATCATAACAGTTTTTGTTTAGTCTGCGAAGGGATATTCAGCAGCACTTGGAGGCTTACGGTGAGAAAGGAAACGTCTTCAGATAGAAACTGGAGAGAAGCTTTCTGAGGAGCTGTGTTGTGATGTGTGCATTCCACACAGAGAAGTATACATTTCTTCTACGAGAGGATTCCAGAATCCATTTTGGAGAAATAGGTACCAAGAGACATTCGGTAGTAAAGGGACCACTGTGGTGAAAAAGGAAATATCCTCAGACAAATGTGGAAAGATTTCTGTGAAACTGCTTTGTGTTAGATATATTTATTCATCTAGCATAGTTAAAACTTTTCTCATATTACGCAGTTTGGAAATTCCATCATTCACGGACCCACGAAGGGACATTCGGGAGCATATTCACGCATAAGGTGAAAGAGGATATAACTTCAGATTAAAATTGGATAGAAGCTTTCTGAGAAACTTTGTTATGTATGCATTCCACTCAGGGAGTCACACCTCTTTTCTCACAATGCAGCGTTTGAACACTGTACCTGTGAAACCGAAAGTGTGATATTTCGGGGCGTATTGATGACTATGGTGAATAGTGAAATATGCTGAAATAAAATCGAGGAAAAAGCCTTCCAAGAATTTTCTCTCTGATGTGTGCATTCACTTCAAAGTGTTAATGCTTACTTTCTGTTGCCCAGTTGCGAAATTCGGTCTTTGAAGGATCTGTGAAGCGATATTTAGCGACTCTCAGAAGCTTCTGCTGATCAAGGAAACATCTTCCGATGAATCCTGCAGAGAAACTTTCTGATCCACTGCTTTGTGATGCGTGTATTAGTCTCATAGAGTTAAACCATTCTTTGGATTGAGCAGCCTGAAATCACTTTTTTTGTGGCATCTGAGGAAGGACATTTGGAAATGATCCTTATAATATGAAGAAAGAAATATCCTCAGATAAAACCCAGAAGGAATCTTTCTGTGAAACTGCTCTGTGTCGTCTTAATTCCTCTGACTCATTTAAGCCTCTCTTTTCATTGAGCAGATTTCTAGCCCTGTGTATGTTTATAGTGTGATGGAATATTCGGGAGCATTATGAGCCTTACTGTAGGGACTGTAGGGATGGCTATGGTGAAAAAGGAAATACCCTCAGACAAAAACTGGAAAGAAAATTCTGTGAAATTGCTTGTGTTAGCCATATTTATTCATCTCACATAGTTAAAACTTTTCTTATAATAGGCAGTTTGGAAATTCCATCATGCATGGATTCACAAAGTGACATTCAGGAGCACATTCAGGCCTACGGTGAATGAAGAGGTGACTTTAGATAAAAACTGGAGAGAATATTTCTGAGAAATGACTTTGTGATGTACGCATTCCACTCAGGGAGATATACCTCTTTACTCATAAGGCTGTGTTTGAACACTGTTCCTGTGAAACCGAAAAAGTGATATTTCAGAGTGCATTCAGGAAAATGGCAAATAGTGAAATATACTAAATAAAATCGAGGAACAAGCGTTCGAAGAATCTGCTCCCTGATATGTGCATTCACTTCACAGAGTTAATGCTTACTCTACGTTGTCCAGTTTCAAAACTCTGTCATTGAAGGATCTGTGAAGGCATATTGAGAGATGTCCGGAGGCTGGTGGTGAGCAAGGAAACGTCTTCCGATGAAACCTGCAGAGAAACTTTCTGAGCAAAGTCTTTGCTATGTGTGTATTCGACTCATCGAGTTAAACCGTTTTTTTGATTGAACAGCTTGAAATCACTATATTTGTGGAATCTGAGGGAGACATTTGTGAACGATCCTGAGAACACGGAGAAAGAAATAGCCTCAGGTAAAATCCAGAAAGAAGCTTTCTGTGAAACTGCTCTGTGTCCTTTTAATGGCTCTCACTCAGTTAAGCCCCTCCTTTCATTGAGCAGTTTGCTAACCCTGTGTATGCTTAGCATGTGACGGGATATTCGGAAGCACTTTGAGGCTTACCGTGAAAGAGGAAATATGGTCAGACCCAAATTGGAGAGAAGCTTTCTGAGGAACTGCCTTGTGACGTGTGCATTCCACTCACAGTGTTATACTTCTCTTACAGCATTGGAGAAATGGTTTTGGAGAAAGAGGTACCAAGTGATATTCAAGAGCATGTTGTTACTGATGGTGAAAAGGGAAATAGCCTTAGACTAAAACTGGAAATAGCTTTCTAGGAAACTACTCTGTGATATGTGGAATCATCTCACATACATAATGCTTTGTTTACACTGCGCAGCTTGGAAACTCTCATGGAAGGATCGAGGAAGGGATCTTCGGAAACACTTTGAGGACTATGGTGAAAAACGAAATATCTTCAGATAAAAACTGGAAAGAAGCTTTCTGTGAATCTGCTTTTTGCTATGTTTATTCATCTCACAAAAATGAAGTTTTCTTGACATTATGCAGCTTGGAATCTGCCTCGTGGATGAATCCACGAAGGGATATTTGGGATCACATTCGGGCATACAGTGAGACAGGAAACACTCAGATCAAAATGGGAGAGAAGCTTTCTGAGAAACTGCTTGGTGATGTGTGCATTCCACTCAGGGAGTTATAACTTTCTTCTTGTAAGGCACAATTTGAACACTGTTCCCATAAAACCAAAAGAGTGATATTCGGAGGACAATGAAGACTATGGCAAAATTGAAATGTCCAATAAAAAACACAAAGAAGCACTCGAAGAAACTGCTCTCTGCCATGTCCATTGTTACACCGGATTAAAGCTTACTATACATTTCCCAGTCTCAAAGTCAGTCTTTGAGGGTTCTGCGAAAGGATAGTAAGTGGAAACCGGAGGCCTATGTCAAGCAAGGAAATGTCTTCCATCGAATATTTGAGAGAAGCTTTCTACGCAACTCTTTTGTGAAGAGTGACTTCATCTCATAGAGTTAAATCATTCTTTGGATTGAGCAGTTTGAAAAGACTGTTTCTGTGGAATCTGAGAAAGGACATTTGGAAACGCTCTTTAGAATACACTGAAAAAGAAATAACATCAGAGAGAAACCAGAAGGAAGCTTTCTGTGAAATGGCTCTGTGTCACGTGAATTCTGCTCACACAGTGATGCTTCTCTTTTCACTGAGCAGAATCATAACACTGTTTTTGTTTAGTCTGCAAAGGGATATTCAGGAGTGCTTTGAGGCTTAGGTGAGAAAGGGAACGTCTTCAGATAGAAACTTGAGTGAATCTTTCTGAGGAACAGCTTTTTGACGTGTTTATTCCACTCACAGAATTTCACTCACAGAATGAAGTGTGCATCCACTCACAGAATGACGTGTGCATTCCACTCACCTTTCTCCTCCTAGAGCATTCCCGATTCCCTTTTGTATAAAAAGCTACCAAGTGTCATTCAGGACTATAGGGATGGCTATGGTGAAAAAGAAAATATCCTGAGACAAAAACTGGAAAGAAGATTTCTGTGAAACTGCTTTGTGTTAAATGTATTTATTCATCTTGCATAGTTAAAACTTTTCTTATATTACGCAGTTTGGAAACTCCGTCATGCACGGATCTGCGAAGGGACATTCAGGAGCAAATTCAGGCCTAAGGTGAAAGAGGAGATATCTTCAGATAAAAAGTGAAGATAAGCTTTCTGAGAAACGAATTTGGGATGTATGCACTCCACTCAGGGAGTTATACCTCTTTTCCCACAAGGCAGTGTTTGAACACTGTTCCTGTGAAACCAAAAAAGTGGCATTTTGGAGCGCATTGAGGACTATGGCACATAGTGAAATATACGGAAATGAAATCGAGGATGAAGCGTTCCAAGAATCTGCTCTCTCATATGCGCATTCACTTCACAGAGGTAATGCTTCCTGTATGTTGACCAGTTTCAAAACTCTGTCTTTGAAGGAAATTTGAATGAATATTTAGTGATGCCTGGAGGTTTGTGGTGAGCAAGGAAACATCTTCCGATGAAACCTCCAGAGAAACTTTCAGACCAACCACATTGCTATGTGTGTATTCGTCTCATAGAGTAAAACCATTCTCTGGATGGAACAGCTTGAAATTACTGTTTTTGTGGAATCTGAGGGAGGACATTTCGGAGCGATCCTTAGAACATGGAGAAAGAAATATCCTCAAGTAAAATCCAGAAAGAAGCTTTCTGTGAAACTGGTCTGTGTCATCTTAATGGCTCTCACTCAGTTAAGCCCCTCTTTTCATTGAGCAGTTTTCTAACCTGTGTATGCTTAGCATGTGACGGGATATTCGGGAGCACTTTGAGGCTTACAGTGAAAAAGGAAATATGTTCAGACCAAAACTGAAGAGATGGTTTCCTAGGAACTCCTTTGACTCATGTGCATTTCTGTCAGACTGTTATACCTCTCTTCTCATACAGTGTCAGGGAAACGCTTTGGGAGGAACAGGTACCAAGTGATATAGGGGAGAATGTTGGTACCGATGGAGAAAAGGGAAATAGCCTCAGAGAAAAACAGGAAAGAAGATTTCTAGGAAACTACTCTTTGACATGTGTAATCATCTCGAATAGATAAAGCTTTCTTTACATTATGCAACTTGGAATCTGTCATGGACAGATCCAGAAGGGACTTTCGGAAGCACATTCAGGACTGTGGTGAAAAAGGAAATCTCTTCAGATAAAAACTGGAAAGAAGATTTCTGTGAATCTATTTTTTACTATGTTTATTCATCTCACATAGATGAAGCTTTCTTGACATTAAACAGCTTGGAAACTCCCTCGTGGATGGATCCGCGAAGGGATATTTGGGATCACATTCGGGCCTATAGTGAAATAGGAAATGTAGTCAGATAAAAAGGGGAGAGAAGTTTTCTGAGAAACTGCTTGGTGAAGTGTGCATTCCACTCAGGGATTTATAACTATCTTCTCATAAGGCACAATTTGAACACTCTTCCAGGAAAACCAAAAGAGTGATATTTGGAGCACATTGAAGACTATGGCAAAATTGAAATGTCCAATAAAAAACAGAAGGAAGCACTCGAAGAAATTGCTCTCTGACATGTCCATTTTTACACAGGGTTAAAGCTTACTCTACATTTCCCAGTATGAAAGTCGACCTTTCAGGGTTCTGTGAAGGGATAGTAAGTGGCAACCGGAGGCCTGTGTCGAGAAAGGAAATGTCTTCCATCGAACATTTGAGAGAAACTTTCTGCACAACTTTTCTGTGAAGTTGGAGTTCATCGGATAGAGTTAAATTATTCTTTGGATTGGGTACTTTGAAATCACTGTTTCTGTGGAATCTTAGAAAGGAGATTTGGAATCTTACTTTAGAATATCCTGAAAAAGAAATACCCTTAGAGAGAAAGGAGAAGGAAGCTTTCTGTGAAACTGCTCTGTGTCACGTGAATTTTGCTCACACATTTAAGCTTCTCTTGTCATTGAGAAGTATAATATCTGTTTTTTTTTTAGTTTGAGAAGAGATATTCAGGAGCACTTTGAGACTCGTGGTGAGAAAGGAAACGTCCTCAGATAGAAACTGGAGAGAAGCTTTCTGAGGAGCTGCTTTGTGACATATGCATTCCACTCACAGAATTTCACTGACAGAAGGACGTTGTGCATTCCACTCACACAATGACGTGTGCATTCCACTCATCTTTCCTCTCCTAGAGGATTTTGGAATCCCTTTTGGAGAAGAAGCTACCAAGAGACATACAGGAGTATAGGGATGGCTATGGTGAAAAAGGAAATAACCTCAGAAAAAAACTGGAAAGAAGATTTCTGGGAAACTGCTTTCTGTTACATACAGTTTTTCATCTCGCAGAGTTAAAACTTTTATTATATTATGCAGTTTGGAAACTCCATCATTCACGGATCCGTGAAGGCACTTTTGGGAGCACATTCAGGCCTACAGTGAAAAAGGAGATATCTTCAGATAAAAAGTGGAGAGAAGTTTTCTGAGAAACGACTTTGTGATGCATGCATTCCACTCAGGCAGTTAAATCACTTCTCTAACAACACAGTGTTTGAATACTGTTCCTGTGAAACCAAAAAGGTGATATTTCGGAGCGCTTTGAAACCTATGGCGAATAGTGAAATATACTGAAATAAAATCGAGGAAGAAGCATTCCAGGAATCTGCTCTCTGATATGTACATTCACTTCACAGACTTAATGCTTACTCTATGTTACCCATTTTCGAAACTCTGTCTTTGGAGAATCTGTGAAGGGATATTTAGTGACGCCCGGAGGCTTGTGGTGAGCAAGGAAACGTCTTCCAATGAAACCTGCAGAGAAACTTTCTGACCAACTGCTTGTCAATGTGTGTATTCGTCTCATAGAGTTAAACCGTTCTTTGGATTGAACAGCTTGAAATCACTGTTTTTGTGGAATCTGAGGAAGGACATTTGGGAACGATCCTTAGAACATGGAGAAAGAAATATCTTCAGGTATAATCCAGAAGGAATCTTTTTGTGAAACTGCTCTGTGTTGTCTTAAAGGCTCTCACTCAGTTAAGCCACTCTTTTCATTGAGCAGCTTTTTAAAACTGTGTATGCTTAGCGTGTGATGGGATATTAGGGAGCACTTCAATGCTTACAGTGAAAAAGGAAATATGTTCAGTCCAAAACTGCAGAGAAGCTTTCTGAGGAACTGCCTTGTGACGTGTGCATTCCACTCACAGTTTTATACCTCTCTTCTCATACAGAGTCATGGAATCTTTTTTGGAGGAACAGGTAGGAAGTGATATTCGGGAGCATGTTGTTGATGATGGTGAAAAGGGAAATAGCCACAGAATATAACTGGAAAAACCATTCTGGGAAACTACTCGGTGATATGTGTAATCATCTGACATAGATAATGGTTTATTTTCATTACGCAGCTTGGAAACAGTCATGGACGGATCCACGAAGGGACTTTCAGGAGCATTGGGGACAATGGTGAAAAACGAAACATCTTCAGATAAAAACCGGAAAGAAGCTTTCTGTGAATCTCTTTTTTGCTATGTTTATTCATCTCACATGGATGAAGCTTTCTTTACATTACGCCACTTGTAAACTTCCTCGTGGAATGATCCACGAAGGGATATTTGGAATCACATTCGAGCCTATAGTGAAATAGGAAATATAGTCAGATCAAAACTGTAGAGAAGCGTCCTGATAAACTGTTTGGTGACGTGTGCATTCCATTCAGGGATCTATAACTTTCTTCTCATAAGGCACAATTTGAACACTGTTCCTGTAAAACCAAAAGAGTGATATTCAGAGCACATTGAAGCCTATGGCAAAAGTGAAATGTCCAATAAAAAACGGAAAGAAGCACTCAAAGAAACTGCTCTCTGACATGTTCATTTTGCCACAGGGTTAAATCTTACTCTACATTTCCTACATTTCCCAGTTTGAAGGTCAGTCTTTCAAGGTTCTGTGAAGGATAAGAAAGTGGCAACCAGAGGCCTGTGTTGAGTAAGGAAATGTCTTCCTTCGAATATTTGAGGGAAGCATTCTGCACAACTCTTTGGTGAAGTTTGTGCTGATGTCATAGAGTTAAATCATTGTTTGAATTGTGTAGTTTGAAATCAATGTTTCTGTGGAATCTAAGAAAGGACATTTAGAAACGCTCTTTAGAATAACCTGAAAAAGAAATAACCTCAAAAAGAAACCAGAAGGAAACTTTCTGTGAAACTGCTCTGTATCACGTGAATTCCGCTCACACAGTTAAGCTTCTCTTTTCATTGAGCAGCATCATAACACTGCTTTTGTTTAGTCTGCGAAGGGATATTCAGGAGTGCTTTGAGGCTTATGGTGAGAAAGGAAATCTCTTCAGATAGAAACTGGAGAGAAGCTTTCTGAAGTGATGCTTTGTGACATGTGACTTCGACTCACAGAAATATACCTTTCTACTCCTAGAGGATTCCAGAATCCCTTTTGGAGAAAGAGCTACAAAGGGACATTCGGGAGTATAGGGACAGCTATGGTGAAAAAGGAAATATCCTCAGAAAGATATTGGAAAGAAGTTTTCTGTGAAACTGTTTTCTGTTAGATATGTTTATTCATCTCGCATAGTTAAAACTTTTCTTCTATTACACAGCTTGGAAACTCCATCATGCATGGATCCGTGAAGGGATATTTGGGAGCACATTCAGGTCTATGATGAAAGAGGAGATATCTTCAGAAAAACGTGATGGAAGCTTTCTGAGAAACTACTTTGTGATGTATGCATTCCATTCAGGGAGTTATACCTCTTGTCTCACAAGGCAGCATTTGAACACTGTTCCTGTGAAACCGAAAAAGTGATATTTCGGAGCACATTGAGGACTATGGCGAATAGTGAAATATACTGAAATAACATCGAGGAAGAAGCGTTCCAAGAATCTGCTCTCTGATATGTGCATTTACTTGACAGAGTTAATGCTTACTCTGTGTTGCCCACTTTCACAACTCTGTATTTGAAGAATCTGTGAAGGGATATTTAGTGACACCCAGAGGCTTGGGGTGAGCAAGGAAACGTCTTCCAATGAAACTTGCTGAGAAACTTTCTCAGCAACTACTTCGTGATGTGTGTATTCATCTCAGAGAGTTAAACCGCTCTTTTGATAGTGCAGCTTGAAATCATTGTTTTTGGGAACCTGAGGAAGAACATTTGTGAATGATCCTTGATTATTGAGAAAGAAATACCCTCAGGAAAAATCCAGTAGGAAGCTTTCTTGGAAACTGCTCTGTGTCGTCTTAATTCCTCTCACTCAGTTAAGTCCATCATTTCATTGAGCAGTTTTCTAACCCTGTGTATGTTTAACGTGTGATAGGATACTCAGGAGCACTTTGAGGCTTATGGTGATGAAGGAAATATGTTCAGACCACAACTGGAGAGAAGCTTCCCGAGGATCTGCTTTGTGACATGTGTGTTTCACTCACAGTGTTATACCTCTCTTCTCTTATAGCGTTAAGGAAATATTTTTGGAGGAACAGATACTAAGTGATATTCGGGAGTATGTTGATGTCAATGGTGAAAAGGGAAATAGCCTCGACGAAACCTGGAAAGAAGCTTTCTGGGTAACTACTCTATGATATGTGTAATCATCTCACATAGATAAAGCTTTCTTTACATTACGCAGCTTGGAAACTGTCATGGACGGATCCACGAAGGTACGTTCATGAGCACAGTCACGACGACGGAGAAAAGGGAAATATCTACAGATAGAACCTGTAAAGAAGCTTTCTGTGAATCTGCTTCTTGTTATGTTTATTCATCTCCTATAGGTGAAGCTTTCTCTACATTATGCAGCTTGGAAAATCTCTCGTGGATGCATCCATGAAGGGATATTTGGGATCACATTCGGGCCTATGGTGAAATAGGAAATATAGTCTGATAAAAATTGGAGAGAAGCTTTCTGAGAAACTCATTGGTGTTGTGTGCATTACACTCAGAGAGGCATAACTTCCTTCTCATAAGGCACAGTTTGAACACAGTTCCTGTAAAATTAAAGAGTGATATTCAGAGCACATTGAAGACTATGGTAAAATGTGAAATGTCATCCAATAAAAAGGAGAAAGAAGCATTCGAAGAAAGTACTCTCTGACAAATCCATTCTTTTCACATGGTTAAATCTTACTCCACATTTCCCAGTTTGAAAGTCTGTCTCTGATGGTTCTGCGAAGGGATTGTAAGTGGCAACTGGAGGTCTGTTTCGAACAATGAAAAGTCTTCTTTCTAAAATTGGAGAGAAGCTTTCGGCACAACTCTTTTTTGTTGTTTGTATTCATCTCATAGAGTGAAATCATTCTTTGGATTGGGCAGTTTGAAATCTCTGTTTCTGTGGAATCTGAGACAGGACATTTGGAAACGCTCTTTAGAATATCCTTAAAAAGAAATAACCTCAGAGAGAAACCAGAAGAAAGCCTTCTGTGAAGCTGCTCTTTGTCACGAGCAATCTCCTCAAATATCTAAGCTTCTCTTTTCATTGAGCAGCATCATAGCACTGTTTTTGTTTAGTCTGAGAAGGTATATTCAGGATTGCTTTGAGACTCACGGTGAGAAAGGAAACATCTTCAGACAGAAACTGGAGAGAAGCTTTCTGAGGAGCTGCTTTGTGACGTGTGCATTCCACTCACAGAAATATACCTTTCTTCTCCTAGAGGATGCTGGATCCGTTTGGGAGAAAAAGCTACCAAGAGACATTCGGGAGCATAGGGACGGCTATGGTGAAAAATTAAATATCCTCAGACAGAAACTGGAAGAAGATTTCTGTGAAATTGCTTTGTTATAGACGTAATTATTAATCTCACATAGTTAAAACTTTTCTTATATTACGCAGTTTGGAAACTCTGTCATGAACGGATCTGTGAAGGGACATTCGGGAGCACATTCAGGCCTACAGTGAAAGAGGAGATATCTTCAGACAAAAACTGGATAGAAGATTTCTGAGAAACTTCTTTGTGATGTATGCATTCCAGTCAGGGATGTATACCTCTTTTCTCACAAGGCAGTGTTTGAACACTGTTCCCGTGAAACCAAAAAGTGATATTTCTGAGCGCATTGAGGACTATTACGAATATTGAAATATACTGAAATAAAATCGAGGAAGAAGCGTTCCAAGAATCTGCTCTCTGATATGGGCATTCACTTCAGAAAGTTAATGCTTACTCTATGTTGCCCAATTTCGTAACTCTGCTTCCAAGAATCTGTGAGGGTTATTTAGTGATGCCCGGAGGCTTGTGGTGAGCCAGGAAATGTCTTCTGATGAAATCTGCAGAGAAACTTTCTGAGCAACTGCTTTGCAATGTGTGTCTTCGTCTCATAGAGGTAAATCATTCTTTGGATTGAGCAGCTTGAAATGATTGTTTTTGTGGAATCTGAGGAAGGACATTGTGAACGATCCTTAGAATACAGGGGAAGAAGTATCCTCAGAGAAAATCCAGAAGGAAGCATTCTGTGAAACTGCTCTGTGTCATCTTAATTCCTCTCACTCAGTTAAACCAATCTTTTCATGGAGCAGTTTACTAACCCTTTGTATGTTTAGCATGCGATGGGATATTCGGGAGCACATTGATGCTTACGGTGTGAAAGGAAATAAGTTCCGACTGATACTGGGAGAATATTTCCGAGGAACTGCTTTGTGACGTGTGCATTTCACTCACAGTGTCATACCTCTCTTCTCATACAGCTTTGGGGAAACCCTTTTGGAGAAACAGGTACCAAGTGATATTCGGCAGCATCTTGATGCCGATGGTGAAAAGGGAAATAGCCTCAGACACAACCTGGAAAGAAGCTTTCTAGGAAACTACTCTGTGATATGTGTAATCATCTCATGTAGACAAAGCTTTCATTACGCAGGTTGGAAACGGTCATGGACGGATCCACGAAGGGAAATTCAGGAGCAGATTCAGGACTACGGTGAAAAAGGAAATATCTTCAGATAAAAACTGGAAAGAAGTTTTCTGTGAATCTGCTTTTTGCTATGTTTATTCATCTCATATAGATGAAGTTTTCTTTACATTACGCAGCTTGGAAAAATCCCTCGTGGATGGATCTGCGAAGGGATATTTGGGATGACATACGGGCCTATGGTGAAATAGGAAATATAGTCAGATAAAACTGGAGAGAAGCTTTCTGAGAAACTGGTTAGTGTAGTGTGCATTACACTCAGAGACTTATAACTTTCCTGTCATAAGGCACAGTTTGAACACTCTTCCTGTAAAATTAAAGAGTGATATTCGGAGCACATTGGAGACTATGGAAAATAGTGAAATGTCACCCAATAAAAAACGGAAAGAAGGACTCAAAAAAAACTGCTTCCTGACAAGTCCATTCTTTTCACATGGTTAAATCTTACTCTACATTTCCCAGTTTGAAAGTCTGTCTCTGAGGGTTCTGCAAAGATATAGTAAGTGGCAACCAGAGGTCTGTGTCGAACAAGGAAATGTCTTCCTTCTAAAATTGGAGAGAAGATTTCTGCACGACTCTTTTGTGATGTTTGTATTCATCTCATAGAGTTAAGTCATAAAATCACTGTTTCTGTGGGATCTGAGAAAGGACATTTGGAAACGCTCTTTAGAATATCCTGAAAAAGAAATAACCTCAGAGTGAAACCAGACGGAAGCTTTCTCTGAAACTGCTCTGTGTCACATTAATTCTGCTCTCACAGTTAAGCTTCTCTTTTCATTGAGCAGTATTGTAACACTGTTTTTGTTTAGTCTAAGAAGGGATATTCAGGAGCACTTTGTGGCTTACAGTGAGAAAGGAAACGTCTTCACATAGAAACAGGAGAGAAGCTTTAGAAGGAGCTGCTTTGTGCAAACAGCTTTCCACTCACAGAATTTCACTCACACAATGACGTGTGTATTCCACTCACCATTCTTCTCCTAGAGGATTCCGGAATATCTTTTGGAGAAAGAGCTACCAAGAGACAGTCTGGAGTGTAGGGATGGCTATGGTGAAAAAGGAAACATCCTCAGACAAAAACTGGAAAGAAGGTTTTTGTGAAATTGCTTGTGGTAGCTATATTTATTCAACTCACATAGTTAAAACTTTTCTTATATTACGCAGTTTGGAAACTCCCTCATGCATGGATCCTCGAACAGACATTCGGGAGCACATTCAGGCATACGGTGAAGGAAGAGATATCTACAGATAAAAAGTGGAGAGAATATTTCTGAGAAACGACTTTGTGATGTATGCATTCCACTCAGGGAGGTATACCTCTTTTCTCATAAGGCTGTGTTTGAACACTGTTACTGTGAAATTGAAAAAGTGATATTTTGGAGCGCATTCAGGACAATGGCGAATAGTGAAATATACTGAAATAAAATTAAGGAAGAAATGTTCCAACAATTTGCTCCCTGATATGTGCATTCACTTCACAGAGTTAATGCTTACTCTAGGTTGTCCAGTTTGGAAATTCTGTCTTTGAAGGATATGTGAAGGTATATTTAGTGACGCCCGGAGGCTGGTGGTGAGCAAGGAAACGTCTTCCAACGAAACCTGCAGAGAAACTTTCTGAGCAAAGTCTTTGCAATGTGTGTATTCATCTCATAGATTTAAACCATTCTTTTGATTGAACAGCTTGAAATCACTGTTTTTGTGGAATCTGAGGGGGACATCTGGGAACAATCCTAAGAAAATGGAGAAAGAAATATCCTCAGGTATAATCCAGAAGGAAGCTTTCTGTGAAACTGCTCTGTGTCATCTTAATGGCTCTCACTCAGTTAAGTCCCTCTTTTCATCGAGCAGTTTTCTCACCCTGTGTATGCTTAGTGTGTGACGAGATATTCAGGAGCACTTTGAGGCTTACCATGAAAGAGGAAATATGTTCAGACCAAAACTGGAGAGAAGCTTTCTGAGGAGCTGCTTTCTGATGTGTGCATTCCACTCACAGAATTCCACTCACAGAATGATGTGTGCATTCCACTCACACATAGACGTGTGCATTGCACTCACCTTTCTTCTCCTAGAGGATTGCGGAATTCCTTTTGGAGAAAAAGCTACCAAGAGACATTGGGGAGTATATGGATGGCTATGGTGAAAAAGGAAATATCCTCATACAAAAACTGCAAAGAAGATTTATGTGAAACTGCTTTGTTTTAGATATTTTTATTCATCTTGCATAGTTAAAACTTTTCATATATTATGCTGTTTGGAAACTCTGTCATGCACGGATCCGGGAAGGGACATTTGGAAGGACATTCAGGCCTAAAAAGTGGATGGAAGCTTTCTGAGAAGCCACTTTGTGATGTATGCATTCCACTCAGGGAGTTATACCTCTTTTTTCTCAAGGCAGTGTTTTTGCACTCTTCCTGTGAAACCAAAAAAGTGATGTTTTGGAGCACATTGAGGACTATAGCCAATAATGAAATATACTGAAATAAAATCGAGGAAGAAGCGTTCCAAGAATCTGCTCTCTGATATGTGCATTCACTTCACAGAGTTAATGCTTACTCTATGTTGTCCAGTTTCAAAACTCTATCTTTGAAGAATCTGTGAAGGGATATTCAGTGACACGCGGAGGCTTTTGGTGAGCAAGGAAACGTCTTGCGATGAAAACACTAGAGAAACTTTTGGAGCAACTGTTTTGTGATATGCATATTCGTCTTATGGATTTAAACCATTCTTTGGATTGAGCAGCTTGAAGTCACTGTTTTTGTGGAATCTGAGGAAGGATCTTTAAGAATGATACTTATAATACGGAGAAAGAAGTATCCTCAGGTAAAATCCAAAAGGTAGCCTTCGGTGAAGGTGCTCTGTGTCATCTTAATTTCTCTCACTCAGTTAAGCCTTTCTTTTCATTGAGCAGTTTTATATCTCTGTCTATGTTTAGCGTGTGATGCGGTATTCAGGAGCACTGAGAGGCTTACGGTGAAAAAGGAAATATGTTCAGACCGAAACTGCAGAGAAGCTTACCGAGGAACTGCTTTGTCACATTTGCTTTCCAGTCAGAGTGTTATACATCTCTTCTCATACAGCATCAGGGAAATTCTTTTGGAGGAACAAGTACCAAGTGATATTCGGGAGCATGTAGATGCCAAAGCAGAAAAGGGAAATATCCTCAGACTAAAACTAAAAAAAGCTTTCTAGGAAACTACTCTGTGTCATGTGTAATCATCTCACATAGATAATGCTTTCTTTACATTACGCAGCTTGGAAACTATCATGGACAGATCCACAAAGGGACCTTCGGTAGCACTTTGTGAACAATGTTGAAAAACGAAATATCTTCAGATAAAAATGGGAGAGAAGGTTTCTGTGAATCTGCTTTTTGCTATGTTTATTCATCTCACATAGATGAAGCTTTCTTTACAATACACAGCTTGGAAACTCCCTCATAGATGGATCCGTGAAGGGATATTGGGGATCACATTCGGGCCTATAGTGAAATAGGAAATTTAGTCAGATCAAAACAGGAGAGAAGCTTTCTGAGAAACTGCTTGGTGACGTGTGCATTCCACTAAGGGAGTTATAGCTTTCTTCTCAGAAGGCACAATTTGAACACTGTTCCTGTAAAACCTAAAGAGTGATATTCGGAGCACATTGAAGACTATGGCAAAATTGAAATGTCCAATAAAAAACATAAAAAAGCACTCGAAGAAACTGCTCTCTGACATGTGGATTTTTACATAGGGAGAAAGCTTACTCTACATTTCCAAGTTTGAAAGTCCGTCATTGCGGGTTCTGCGAAGGGATGTTAAGTGGCAACCGGAGGCCTGTGTTGACCAAGGAAATGTCTCTCATTGAATATTTGAGAGAAGCTTTCTGCGTAACTCTTTTGTGAAGTTTGTGCTCATCTCATAGAGTTAAATCATTCTTTGGAATGAGTAGTTTGAAATCACTCTTTCTGTGGAATCTGAGAAAGGACATCTGGAAACTCATTTTAGAATATGCTGAAAAAGAAATAACCTCAGATAGAAACCAGAAGGAAGCGTTCTGTGAAACTGCTCTGTGTAACCTGAATTCCGCTCACACAGTTAAACTTCTCTTTTCATTGAGCAGTATCATAACACTGTTTTTGTTTAGTCTGCGAAGGGATATTCAGGAGCGCTTGAGGCTTATGGTGAGAAAGGAAACGTCTTCAGATAGAACTGGAGAGAAGCTTTCTGAGGAGCTGCTTAGTGACGTGTGCAATCCACTCACAGAATTCCACTCACAGAATGACGTGTGCATTTCACTCACAGAATGATGTGTGCATTTCACTCAACTTTCTTCTCCTAGAGGATTCCAGAATCCCTTTTGGAGAAGAAGCTACCAAGAGACATTCGGGAGTAGAGAGATGGCTATGGTGAAAAAGGAAATATCCTCAGACAAAAACTGGAAAGAAGATTTCTGTGAAACAGCTTTGTGTTAGATATATTTATTCATCTCGCATAGTTAAAACTTTTCTTATATTACGCAGTTTGGAGAATCTGTCATGCACGGATCTGTGAAAAGACATTCGGGAGTACATTGAGGTCCACGGTGAAAGAAGAGATACATTCAGATAAAAAGTGGAGGGAAGTTTTCTGAGAAAAGAATTTGTGATGCATGGATTCCACTCAGGGAGTTATAACTCTTTTCTCACCAGGCAGCGTTTGAACACTGTTCCTGTGAAACTGAAAATGGGGTATTTCGGAGCACATTGAGGACTGTGGCGAATAGTGAATTATACCGAAATAAAATTGAGGAAGAAGCGTTACAAGAATCTGCTCTCTGAAATGTGCATTCACTTCACAGAGTTAATGCTTACTCTATGGTGACCAGTTTTGAAACTCTGTCTTTGTAGTATCTGTGAAGGGATATTTAGTGACACCCGGAGGCTTGTGGTGACAAAGAAAGGTCTTCTGATGAAACCTGCAGAGAAACTTTCTGAGCAACGGCTTTGCGATATGTGTATTAGTCTGATAGAGTTAAACTGTTCTTTGCGTTGAACAGCATGAAATCACTGTTCTTGTGAAATCTGAGGAAGGACCGTTGGGAACGATACCTAGAATATGGAGAAAGAAGTATCCTCAGGTAAAATCCAAAAGTTAGCTTTCTGTGAATCTGCTCTGTGTTTCTTAAAACCTCTCACTCAGTTAAGCCTCCCTTTTAATTGAGCAGGTTTATAACCCTGTGTATGTTTAGCATGTGATGCGATATTCAGGAGCACTTTGAGGCTTATGGTGAAAAAGGAAATATTTTCAGAACGAAACTGGAGAGAAGCTTTCGGAGGAAAGACTTTGTCTTATGTGCATTCCAGTCAGAGTGTTATACCTCCTTCTCATACAGCGTTGGGGAAATCCTTTTGGGGGAACAGGTAGCAAGTGATATTCGGGAGCACGTTGATGCCGATGGTGAAAGGGGAAACAACCTCAGAGAAAAACTGGAAAGGAGCTTTCTAGGAAACTACTCTTTGATATGTGTAATCATCTCGCATAGATAAAGCTTTCTTTACATTATACAACTTTGAAATTGCCATGGACGGTCCAGGAAGGGACCTTCAGGACCACATTAAGACTCTGGTGAAAAAGGAAATCTCTTCACATAAAAACTGGAAAGAAGGTTTCTGTGAATCTGGTTTTTGCTATGTTTATTCATCTCACAGAGACGAAGGTTTATTTATATTATGCAGGTTGGAAACCCCCTCGTGGATGGATCCGTGAAGGGATATTTGGGATCATATTCGGGCCTATGGTGAAATAGGAAATATAGTCAGATCAAAACGGGAGACATGCTTTCTGAGAAACTGCTTTGTGATGTGTGCATTCCACTCAATGAGTTATAACTTTCTTCTCATAAGGTACAATTTGAACACTGTTCCAGTAAAACCAAAAGAGTGATATTTGGAGCACACTGACTACTATGGAAAAATTGAAATATCCAATAAAAAACAGAAAGAAGCACGCAAAGAAACTGCTCTCTGACATGTCCATTTTTACACAGGGTGAAAGCTTACTCTACATTTCCCAGTTTGAAAGTCGGTTTTTGAGTGTTCTCCGAAGGGAGAGTAGGTGGCAACCCAATGCCTCTGTCGAGCAAAAAAATGTCTTCCATCGAATATTTGTGAGAAGCTCTCTGTGCAAATACTTTGTGAAGTTTCTGCTCATCTCATAGAGTTAAATGATTCTTTGGATTGAGTACTTTGAAATCACTTTTTCTGTGAAATCTGAGAAAGGACATTTGGAAATGCTCTTTAGAATATCCTGAAAAAGAAATAACCTCAGAGAGAAACCAGAAGGAAGGGTTCCGTGAAACTGCTGTGTGTCATGTGAATTCCGCTCACACTGTTAAGCTTCTCTTTTCAATGAGCAGTATCATAACACTATTTTTGTTTAGTCTGTGTAGGGATATTCAGGAGTGCTTTGAGGCTTATGGAGAGAAAGGAAACGTCTTCAGATAGAAACAGGAGAGAAGCTTTCTGTGTAGCTGCTTTGTGACGTGTGCATTCCACTCACATAATTTCACTCACAAACAGATGTGTGCATTCCACTCACAGAATGACGTGTGCATTCCATTCACCTTTCTTCTACTAGAAGATTCCAGAATCCCTTTTGGAGAAAAAGCTACCAAGAGACATTCGGGAGTATATGGATGGCTATGGTGAAAAAGGAAATATTCTCAGAGAATAACTGGAAAGAAGATTTCTGTGAAACTGCTTTGTGTTACACACATTTACTCATCTCACATAGTTAAAACTTTTCTTATATTATGCAGTTTGGAAACTCCGTCATGCATGGATCCACAAAGGGACATTCGGGAGCACATTCAGTCCTACGGTGAAAGAGGAAATATCTTCAGATAAAAAGTGGAGAGAAGCTGTCTGAGAAACGATTTTGTGATGTATGCATAACACTCAGGGATTATACCTCTTTTCTCACAAGGCAGTGCTTAAACACCGTTCCTGTGAAACTGAAAATGTGATATTTCGGAGCACAATGAGGACTATGGCGAACAGGGAATTATACTGAAATAAAATCGAGGAAGAAGCGGTCCAAGAATCTGCTCCTGATATGTGCATTCAGATCAAAGAGTTAATGCTAACTCTATGTTGCCCAGTTTCGAAACTCTGTCTTTGGAGAATCTGTGAAAGTATATTTAGTGATGCCCGGAGGCTTCTGGTAAGGAAGGAAACCTCTTCCGAGGAAACCTGCAGAGAAAATTTCTGAGCAACTGCTTTACGATGTGTGTATTATGCAGTTCGGAAACTCTGTCATGCATGGATCCAGGAAGGGACATTTGGGAGCACATTCGGGCCTATGGTGAAAGAGGAGATATCTTCAGATAAAAAGTGGATAGAATATTTCTGAGAAGCACTTTGTGATGTATACATTCCACTCAGGGAGTTATACCTCTTTTCTCGCAAGGTAGTGTTTGTAACTCTTCCTGTAAAACCAAAAAAGTGATATTTCGGAGTGCATTGAGGACTATAGCCAATAGTGAAATATACTGACATAAAATCGAGAAAGAAGCATTCCAAGAATCTGCTCTCTGATATGTGCATTCACTTCACAGAGTTAATGTTTACCCTATGATGTCCAGTTTTGAAACTCTGTCTTTGAAGGATCTGTGAAAGGGTATTTAGTGACGCCTGGAGGCTTGTGGTGAGCAAGGAAACGTCTTGAGATGAAAACTCTAGAAAAACTGTCGTAGCAACTGCTTTGTGATGTGTATATTTGTCTCATGGATTTAAACCATTCTTTGGATTGAGCAGCTTGAAATCACTGTTTTTATGGAATCTGAGGAGGAATCTTTGGGAACGATACCTAGAATATGGAGAAAGAAGTATCCTCAGGTAAAATCCAAAAGGTAGCTTTCAGTGAAACTGCTCTGTGTCATCGTAATTCCTCTCACTCAGTTAAGCCTTTCTTTTCATTGAACAGTTTTAAATCCCTGTGTATGTTTAGCGTGTGATTCGGTATTCAGGAACACTGAGAGGCTTACGGTGAAAAAGGAAATATTTTCAGACCGAAACTGCAGAGAAGCTTACGGAGGAACTGCTTTGTCACATTTGCTTTCCAGTCAGATTGTTATACATCTCTTCTCATACAGCGTTGGGGAAACTCTTTCAGGGGAACAGGATCCAAGTGATACTCGGGAGCACGTTGATGCTGAAGGTGGAAAGGGATATAGCCTCAGACTATAACTAAAAAAAGGTTTCTTGGAAACTATTCTGTGACATGTGTAATCATCTCACATAGATAATGCTTTCTTTAAATTACACAGCTTGGAAACTATCATGGATGGATACACGAAGGGACCTTCGGGAGCACTTTGTGGACTATGGTGAAAAACGAAATATCTTCAGATAAAAACGGGAAAGAAGCTTTCTGTGAATCTGCTTTTTGCTATGTCTACTCATCTCACATAAATGATGCTTTCTTTTTTTTTCTTTTTTTTATTATACTTTAAGTTCTAGGGTACAT
Organism: Piliocolobus tephrosceles; assembly: GCF_002776525.5. NCBI lineage: Eukaryota > Metazoa > Chordata > Mammalia > Primates > Cercopithecidae > Piliocolobus > Piliocolobus tephrosceles. The sequence goes on along the minus strand of NC_045450.1, from coordinate 31,244,262 downwards.
GTGCATAACGTGCAGGTTTGTTACATATGTATACATGTGCCATGTTGGTGTGCTGCACCC
>NC_045450.1:31214639-31234202 GCF_002776525.5 Piliocolobus tephrosceles | reverse complement strand
TTCATTTCGTTATGTACCCAATAGTCATTCAGGAGCAGGTTGTTCAGTTTCCATGTAGTTGAGCGGTTTTGATTGAGTTTCTTAGTCCTGAGTTCTAGTTTGATTGCAGTGTGGTCTCAGAGACTGTTTGTTATAATTTCTATTCTTTTGCATTTGCTGAGGAGTGCTTTACTACCAATTATGTGGTCAATTTTGGAATAAGTGTGATGTGGTGCTGAGAAGAATGTATATTCTGTTGACTTTGGGTGGAGAGTTCTATAGATGTCTATTAGGTCCGCTTGGTGCAGAGATGAGTTCAATTCCTGGATATCCTTGTTAACTTTCTGTCTTCTTTATCTGTCTAATGTTGACAGTGGAGTGTTGAAGTCTCCCATTATGATTGTATGGGAGTCTAAGTCTCTTTGTAAGTCTCTAAGGACTTGCTTTATGAATCTGGGTACTCTTGTATTGGGTGCATATATATTTAGGATAGTTAGCTCTTCCTGTTGAATTGATCCCTTTACCATTATATAATGGCCTTCTTTGTCTCTTTTGATCTTTGATGGTTTAAAGTCTGTTTTATCAGAGACTAGGATTGCAACCCCTGCTTTTTTTTTGTTCTCCATTTGCTTGGTAGATCTTCCTCCATCCCTTTATTTTGAGCCTATGTATGTCTCTGCATGTGAGATGGGTCTCCTGAAGACAGCAGACTGATGGGTCTTGACTCTTTATCCAGTTTGCCATTCTGTGTCTTTTAATTGGAGCATTTAGTCCATTGACATTTAAGGTTAATATTGTTATGTGTGAACTTGATCCTGCCATTATGATATTAACTGGTTATTTTGCTCATTAGTTGATGCAGTTTCTTCCTAGCATCGATGGATTTTACATTTTGGCATATTTGGCAATGGCTGGTACCAGTTGTTCCTTTCCATGTTTAGGGCTTCCTTCAGGGTCTCTTGTAAGGCAGGCCTGGTGGTGACAAAATCTCTAAGCATTTGCTTATCTGTAAAGAATTTTATTTCTCCTTCACTGATGAAACTTAGTTTCGCTGGATATGAAATTCTGGGTTTAAAATTATTTTCTTTAAGAACGTTGAATATTGGCCCCCACTCTCTCCTGGCTTGTAGAGTTTCGGCCGAGAGATCTGCTGTCAGTCTGATGGGCTTCCCTTTGTGGGTAACCCGACCTTTCTCTCTGGCTGCCCTTAAGATTTTTTCCTTCATTTCAACTTTGGTGAATCTGGCAATTATGTGTCTTGGAGTTGCTCTTCTGGAGGAGTATCTTTGTGGTGTTCTCTGTATTTCCTGAATTTGAATGTTGGCCTGCCCTGCTAGGTTGGGGAAGTTCTCCTTGATGATATCCAGAAGAGTGTTTTCCAACTTGGTTCCATTCTCCCCCTCACTTTCAGGCACCCCATTCAGAAGTAGATTTGGTCTTTTTGCATAATCCCATACTTCTTGCAGGCTTTGTTCTTTTCTTTTTCTTCTTTTTTCTTTTGGTTTCTCTTCTCACTTCATTTCATTTTTTGATCCTCAATCGCTGCTACTCTTTCTTCCAGTTGTTCGAGTCGGTTACTGAAGCTTGTGCATTTGTCACGTATTTCTCGTGTCAAGATTTTCATCTCTGTTATTTCGTTTATGACCTTCTCTGCATTAATTAGTCTAGCTGTCAATTTTCCACTCTTTTTTCAAGATTTTTAGTTTCTTTGCGCTGGGTACGTAATTCCTCCTTTAGCTCTGAGAGGTTTGATGGACTGAAGCCTTCTTCTCTCATCTCGTCAAAGTCATTCTCTGACCAACTTTGATCCTTTGCTTGCGATGGGCTGCGCTCCTTTGCAGGGGGAGATGCGCTCTTATTTTTTGAATTTCCAGCTTTTCTGCCCTGCTTTTTCCCCATCTTTGTGGTTTTTTCTGTCTCTGGTCTTTGATGATGGTGATGTACTGATGGGGTTTTGGTATAGGTGTCCTTCCTGTTTGATAGTTTTCCTTCTGAGAGTCAGGACCCTCAGCTATAGGTCTGTTGGAGATTGCTTGAGGTCCACTCCAGACCCTGTTTGCCTGGGTATCAGCAGCAGAGGTTGCAGAAGATAGAATATTGCTGAAGAGCGAGTGCACCTGTCTGATTCTTGCTTTGGAAGCTTCCTCTCAGGGGTGTACTCCACCCTGTGAGGTGTGGGATGTCAGACTGCCCCTAGTGGGGGATGTCTCCTAGTTAGGCTACTCAGGGGTCAGGGACCCACTTGAGCAGGGAGCCTGCCCCTTCTCAGATCTCAACCTCCGTGTTGGGAGATCCACTGCTCTCTTCAAAGCTGTCAGACAGAGTCATTCGCATCTGCACAGGCCTCTGCTGCTTCCCCTGTTATTTTACCTGTTCCCTGTCCTCAGAGGCGGAGTCCACAGAGACAGGCAGGTTTCCTTGAGCTGCTGTGAGCTCCACCCAGTTCGAGCTTCCCAGCGGCTTTGTTTACCTACGTAAGCCTCAGCAACGGCGGGCGCCCCTCCCCCAGCCTCGCTGCTTCCTTGCGGTTAGATTGCTGCAGACTGCTGTTTTAGCAAGGAGGGAGGCTCCGTGGGCATGGGACCCTCCCGGCCAGGTATGGGATATATTCTCCTTGTGTGCCGGTGTGCTTACAGCTCAGTATTGGGGTATGAGTTACCCGATTTTCCAGGTGTTGTGTGCCTCAGTTCCCCTGGCTAGGAAAAGGGACTCCCTTCCCCCTTGCACTTCCCAAGTGAGGCCATGCCTCGCCCTGCTTCAGCTCTCGCTGGTCGGGCTGAAGCAGCTGACCAGCACCGATTGTCCGGCACTCCCGAGTGAGATGACCCCAGTACCTCAGTTGAAAATGCAGAAATCACCAGACTTCTGTGTCGCTCGCGCTGGGAGATGGAGACTGGAGCTCTTCCTATTCAGCCATCTTGCTCCGCCATCCGCACCAATCGAGGAGTTGCTTTTTGACGTGTGCATTCCACTCACAGTATTCCACTCACAGAATGACGTGTGCATTCCACTCACAGAATGACGTGTGCATTCCATTCACCTTTCTTCTCCTAGAGGATTCAGGAATCCCTTTTGGAGAAAAAGCTATCGAGAGACATTCGGGAGTATAGGGACGGCTATGGTGAAAAAGGAAATATCCTCAGACAAAATTTGGAAAGAAAACTCTGTGAAACTGCATTGTGTTAGATGTATTTATTCATCTCGCATAGTTAAAACTTTTCTTATATTACTAAATTTGGAAACTCCGTCATGGACAGATCTGCAAAGGGACATACGGGAGCGCATTCAGGCCTACTGTGAAAAAGGAGGTACCTTCAGATAAAAAGTGGAGACAAGCTTTCTGAGAAAGGACTTTGTGATGTATGCATTCCACTCCAGTTATACCTCTTTTCTCACAAGGCAGTGTTTTAACTCTGTTCCTGTGAAATCAAAAAAGTGATGTTTCAGAGCGCATTGAGGACTATGACGAATAATGAAATATACTGAAATAAAATCGAGGAAGAAGCATTCCAAGAATCTGCTCTCTGTTATGTGCATTCACTTCACAGAGTTAATGCTTACTCTATGTTGCCCAGTTTCAAAACTCTATCTTTGAAGAATCTGTGAAGGGATATTCAGTGACACCCAGAGGCTTCTGTTGAGGAAGAAAATGTCTTCCGATGAAACCTGCAAAGAAACCTTCTGAGCAACAGCTTTGTGATATGTGTATTCGTCTCATAGAGTTAAACACTTCTTTGCATTGAACAGCTTGAAATCACTGTTTTTGTGAAATCTGAGGAAGGACCTTTGGGAACGATACCTAAAATATGGAGAAAGAAGTATCCTCAGGTAAAATCCGAAAGGTAGCTTTCTGTGAAACTGCTCTGTGTTGTCTTAATACCTCTTACTTAGTTAAGCCTCTCTTTTCATTGAACAGTTTTATAATCCTGTGTATGTTTAGCGTGTGATGCAGTATTCAGCAGCATTTTGAGGCTTTCGGTGAAAAAGGAAAAATGTTCAGACCGAAACTGGAGAGAAGCTTTCCGAGGAACTGCTTTGTATCATGTGCATTCCAGTCAGAATGTTATACCTCTCTTCTCATACAGCATCGGGGAAACCCTTTTGGAGGAACAGGTACCAAGTGATATTCAGGAGCTTGTTGATGACAATGGTGAAAAGGGAAATAGCCTCAGAGAAAAACTGGAAAGTAGCCCTTTAGGGAACTACTCTTTCATTAGTGTAATCAACTCGCATACTTAAAGCTTTCTTTACAATACGCAACTTGGAAGCTGTCATGGACAGATCCAGGAAGGGACCTTCGGAAGCACATTCGGGACTGTGGTGAAAAAGTAAATCTCTTCAGATAAAAACTGGGAAGGTTTTTGTGAATCTGTTTTGTGCTATGTTTATTCATCTCATGGAGATGAAGCTTTCTTTACATTATGCAGCTTTGAAACTCCCTCTTGAATGGATCTGTGAAGGGATATTTGGGATCATATTCGGGCCCATGGTGAAATAGCAAATATAGTCAGATAAAAACTGGAGAGAAGCTTTCTGAGAAACTGCTTGGTGATGCGTGCATTCCACTCAGGGAGTTGTAACCTCCTTCTCATAAGCCAAAGTTTCAACACAGTTCCTGGAAAACCAAAAGAGAGATGTTTGAAGCACATTGAAGACTATGGCAAAATTGAAATGTCATCCAATAAAAAAACAGAAAGAAGCACTCGAGGAAAATGCTCTCTGACATGTGCAGTTTTACACAGGGTTAAAGCTTACTCTACATTTCCCAGTTTGAAAGTCGGTCTTTGAGGGTTCTGGGAAGGGATAGTATGGGGCAACCAGAGGCCTGTATCGAGCAAGGGAATGTCTTCCATCGAATGTTTGAGAGAAGCTTTCTGCATAACACGTTTGTACAGTTTGTGCTCATCTAATAGAGTTAAATCATTCTTTGGATTGAGTAGTTTGAAATCACTGTTTTTGTGGAATCTGAGAATTTTGGAGTGCATTGAGGACTATGGCAAATAATAAAATATACTGAAATAAAATCGAGGAAGAAGCGTTCCAAGAATCTGCTCTCCAATATGTGCATTCACTTCACAGAATTAATGCTTACTCTATGTTGCCCAGTTTCAAAACTCTCTCATTGGAGAATCTGTGAAGGGATATTTAGTGATGGCCGGAGGCTTGTGGTGAACAAGGAAACATCTTCCAATGAAACCTACAGAGAAACTTTCTGAGCAACTGCTTTGCGATGTGTGTATTTGTCTCATAGAGTTAAACCGTTCTTTGGATTGAACAGCTTGAAATCTCTCTTTTTGTGGAATCTGAGGAAGGACTTTTGGGAACGATCATTAGAACATGGAGAAAGAAATATCCTCAGGTATAACCCAGAAGGAAGCTTTCTGTGAAACTGCTCTGTGTCATCTTAATGGCTCTCACTCAGTTAAGACCCTCTTTTTATTGTGCAGTTTTCTAACTCTGTGTATGCTTAGCGTGTGACAGGATATTTGGGAGCACTTTGAGGATTACAGTGAAAAAAGAAATATGTTCACCAAAACTGGAGAGAAGCTTTCCGAGGAACTGCCTTGTGACGTGTGCACTCACAGTGTTATACCTGTCTTCTCATACAGCATCGGGGAAATCCTTTGCAGAAACACATACCAAGTGATATTTGGGAGCATTTTGATGCTGATGGCGAAAAGGGAAATAGCCTCAGAATAAAACTGGGTAAAGCTTTCTAGGAAACTACTCTGTGATATGTGTAATCATCTCACAGAGATAATGCTTTCTTTACATTACGCAGCACGGAAACTGTCATGGACGGATCCACGAAGGTACCTTCAGGAGCACATTCAGGACTATGGTGAAAAACGAAATATCTTCAGATAAAAGCAGGAAAAAAGCTTTCTCTGAATCTGCTTTTTGCTATGTTTATTCGTCTCACATAGATGAAGCTTTCTTTACATTACTCAGCTTGGAAATTGCCTCGTGGATGGAATCACGAAGGGATATTTGGGATCACATTCGGGCCTATCGTGAAATACGAAACAGTCAGATCAAAACAGGAGAGAAGCTTTCTGAGAAACTGCTTGGTGAAGTGTGCATTCCACTCACGGATTTACAACTTTCTTCTCATAAGGCACAATTTGAACACTGTTCCTATAAAACCAAAAGACTGATATTCGGAGCACATTGAAGACTATGGCAAAATTGAAATGTCCAATAAAAAACAGAAAGGAGCACTCGAAGAAATTGTTCTCAGACATGTCCATTTTGACACAGGGTTAAAGCTTACTCTACATTTCCCATTTTGAAAGTCGGTCTTGAGGGTTCTGCGAAGTGATAGTAGGTGACAACTGGAAGCCTGTGTGGAGCAAGGAAATGTCTTCAATCGAATATTTGAGAGAAGCATTCTGCGCAACTCTTTTGTGAAGTTTGTGCTCATCTCATAGAGTTATATCATTCTTTGGATTGAGTAGCTTGAAATGACTGTTTCTGTGGAATCTGAGAAAGGACATTTGAAAACGCTCTTTAAAATACCTGAAAAAGAAGTCACCTCAGAGAGAAACCAGAAGGAAGCTTTCTGTGAAATTACTCTGTGTCACATGAATTCTACACACACAGTGAAGCTTCTCTTTCCATTGAGCAGTATCATAACACTGTTTTTCTTTAGTCTGTGAAGCACTATTCAGGAACGTTTTGAGGTTTAGGTGAGCAAGGAAACGTCTTCAGATAGAAACTGAAGAGAATCTTTCTGAGGAGCAGCTTTGTGACGTATGCTTTCCACTCACAGAATTCCACTCATAGAATGACGTGTGCATTCCACTCACCTTTCTTCTCCTAGAGGATTCCGGATTCCCTTTTGGATAAAAACTACCAAGTGACATTCAGGAGTATAGGTATGGCTATGGTGAAAAAGAAAATATCCTGAGACAAAAACTGGAAAGAATATTTCTGTGAAACTGCTTTGTGTTAGATGTATTTATTCATCTGGCATAGTTAAAACTTTTCTTATATTATGCAGTTTGGAAACTCTGTCATGCACGGATCCATGAAGGGACATTCGGGAGCATATTCAGGCCTATGGTGAAAGAGGAGATATCTTCAGATAAGAATTGGATAGAAGCTTTCTAAAAAATGAATGTGTGATATATGCATTCCACTCAGGTAGTTATAACTCTTTTCTCACAAGGCACTGTTTGAACACTGTTCCTGTGAAACTGAAAAAGTGATATTTTGGAGCGCATTGAGGACTAAGGCGAATAGTGAAATATATTTATATAACATAGAGGAAGAAGCATTCCAACAATCTGCTCTGTGATATGTGCATTCACTTCACACAGTTAATGCTTACTCTATTTTGCCCAGTTTCGAAACTCTGTCTTTGAGGAATCTGTAAAGGGATATTTAGTGACACCCAGAGGCTTGTGAGCAAGGAAATGTCTTCCTATGAAACCTGCAGAGAAACTTTCTGAGCAACTGCTTTGCAATGTGTGTATTCGTCTCATAGGGTTTAACCGTTCTTTGGATTGAGCATCTTGAAATCACCGTTTTTGTGGAATCTAGGAGCGACACATGGGATTGACCCTTAGAACATGGAAAAAAGGAAGCTTTCTGTGCAACTGCTCAGTGTCGTCTTAATTCCTCTCACTCACTTAAGCCTCTCTTTTCATTGAATAGTTTTATATCCTGCTGTATGCTTAGCGTGGGATGCGATATTCAGGATTACTTTGAGGCTTATGGTGAAAAAAGAAATATGTTCAGACTGAAACTGGAGAGAAGCTTTCTGAGGAAATGCTTTGTTTCATGTGCATTCCAGTCAGAGTGCTATACCTCTCTTCTCATACAGTGTCGAGGAAACCCTTTTGGAGGAACAGGTTCCAAGTGATATTCGGGAGCATGTTGATGCCGATGGTGAAAAGGGAAATAGCCTGAGACAGAAAATGGAAAAAAGCTTTCTAGGAAACTACTCTGTGGTATGTGTAATCTTCTCACATAGATAAAACTTTCTTTATATTACGCAGCTTGGAAACTGTTGTGGACGGATCCACAAAGGGACATTCAGGAGCAGATTCAGGACTACGGTGAAACGGAAAATATCTTCAGATAAAAACTGGAAAGAAGATTTCTGTGAATCTGCTTCTTGCTATGTTTATTCATCTCATATAGATGAAGCTTTCTTTACATTATGCAGCTTGGAAACTCCCTCGTGGATGGATCCACGAAGGGATATTTGGGATGACATAGGGGCCTATGGTGAAATAGGAAATATAGTCAGATAAAAACTGGAGAGAAGCTTTCTGAGAAACTGGTTGGTGTTGTGTGCATTACACTCAGAGAGGTATAACTTTCTTCTCATAAGGCACAGTTTGAACACTGTCCCTGTAAAATTAAAGAGTGATATTCGGAGCACACAGAAGACTATGGAAAGAAGTTAAATGTCGCCCAATAAAAAACAGAAAGAAGGACTTGAAGAACCTGCTCTCTGACTAGTCCATTCTTTTCACATAGTTAAATCTTACTCTACATTTCCCAGTTTGAAAGTCTGTCTCTGGGGGTTCTGCGAAGGGATAGTAAGTGGCAACCGGAGGTCTGTGTTGAACAAGAAAATGTCTTCCTTCTAAAATTGGAGAGAAGATTTCTGCACAACTCTCTTGTGATGTTTGTATTCATGTCATAGAGTTAAGTCATTCTTTGGATTGAGCAAATTAAAATCACTGTTTCTGTGGAATCCGAGAAAGGACATTTGGAAAGGTTCTTTAGAATATCCTGAAAAAGAAATGACCTCTGAGAAAAACCAGAAGGAAACTATCTGTGAGACTGCTCTGTGTCATGTGAATTCCACTCACACAGTTAAGCTTCTCTTTTCATTGAGCAGTGTCTTAACACTGGTTTTGTTTAATCCGCGAAGGGATATTCTGGAGGACTTTGAGAGTTACGGTGAGAAAGGAAACGTCTTCCGATAGAAACCGGTGAGAAGATTTCTGAGTTGCTGCTTTGAGACGTGTGCATGTGACTCACAGAAATATACCTTTCTTCTCCTAGAGGATTCTGGAATCCCTTTTGGAGAAAGAGCTACCAAGAGACATTCGTGTGTATATGGAGGGCTATGTTAAAAAAAGTAATTATCCTCAGCCAAAAACTGAAAAGAAGATATCTGTGAAACTGCTTTGTGTTAGATATATTTATTCATCTCGCATAGTTAAAACTTTTCTTATATTATGCAATTTGGAAATTCCGTCATGCACGGATCCGTGAAGGAACATTAAGGATCACATTCAGCCCTACGGTGAAAGAGGAGTTATCCTCAGATGAAAACTTGATAGAATCTTTCTGAGAAACTCCTTTGTGATGTATGCATTCCACTCAGGGAGTTATACCTCGTTTCTCACAAGGTAGCGCTTGAACACTATTCCTGTGAAATGGAAAAAGTAATATTTTGGGGTGTAATGGGGACTATGGAGAATAGGGAAATATACTGAAATAAAATCGAGGAATAGGTGTTCCAGGAACCTGCTCTCTGAAATGTTCATTCATTTCACAGAGTGAATGCTTACTCTATGTTGCCCAGTTTCAAAACTCTCTCTTTCAAAAACCTGTGTAGGGATATTTAGTGACATCCATAGGGCTCTGTTGAGCAAGGAAACGTCTTCCAATGAAACCTGCAGACAAACATTCTGAGCAACTGCTTTGCAATGTGTGTATTCGTCTTATGTAGTTCAACCATTCTTTGGATTGAGCAGCTTGAAATCACAGTTTTTGTGGAATCTGAGGAAGGACATTTGGGTACGATACTTAGAATATGGAGAAAGATATATCCTCTGGTAAAATCCAGAAGGAAGCTATCTGTGAAACTGTTCTGTGTCGTCTTAATTCTTCTCGCTCAGGTAAGCCTCTCTTTTCATTGAGCAGTTTCCTCACAATGTGCATGTTTAGCGTGTGATGGGATATTCGGGAGCACTTTGAGGCTTATGGTGAAAAAGGAAATATGCTCAGAACGAAACTGTACAGAAGCTTTCCGAGGAACTGCATTGTGACGTGTGCATTCCACTCACAGTATTATACCCCTCTCCTCATGCAGCGTCGGGGAAACCCTTATGGAAAAAAATACCAAGTGATATTGAGGAGCATGTTAATGCCGATGGTGAAAAGGGAAATAGCCTCAGACAAAAACTGGAAAGAAGCTTTCTAGGAAACGACTCTGTGATATGTGTAATCACCTCACATAGATAAAGCTTTCTTTACAATACGCAGCTTGAAAATTTTCATGGACGGATCCATGAAGGAACATTCGGGAGCAGATTCAGGACTATGGTGAAAAAGGAAATATATTCACATAAAAACTGGAAAGAAGCTTTCAGTGAATCTGCTTTTTCTATGTTTATTCATCTCACATAGATGAAGCTTTCTTTACATTACACAGCTTGGAAACTCCGTCACGGATGGATCCACGAAGAGGTATTTGGGATCACATCCGGGCCTATGGTGAAATAGAAAGTATAGCCAGAAGATAAAAACTGCAGAGAATCTTTCTGAGAAACTGCGTCATGATGTGTGCATTACACTCAGAGAGTTGTAACTTTCTTCTCATAAGGCACAGTTTGAACACTGTTCCTGTAAAACCAAACGAGTGATATTCGGAGCACATTGAAGATTATGGCAAAAAGTGAAACGTCGTCCAATAAAAAACAAAGAAGTACTCGAAGAAACTGCTCTCTGACATGTCCATTCTTTTCACAGGGTTAAAGCTTACTCTGTATTTGCCAGTTTGAAAGTCGGTCTTTGAGGGTTCTGCAAAGGGATAGTAAGTTGTAACCAGAGGACTGTGTGAGGCAAGGAAAAGTCTTCCATTAAAAATTGCAGAGAATCTTTCTGCGCAACTCTTTGGTGATGTTTGTATTCATCTCATAGAGTTAAATCATTCTTTTGATTGGGCTGTCTGAAATCACTGTTTCTGTGCAATTTGAGTAAGGACATTTGGAAACGCTCTTTAGAATATCCTGAAAGAGAAATAACCTCCAAGAGAAACCGGATGGAAGCTTTCTGTGAAACTGCTCTGTGTCACGTGAATTTCACTCACAAGTTAAGATTCTCTTTCATTCAGCGGTATCATAACACTGGTTTTGTTAATTCTGCGAGGGGATATTCAGGAGCTCTTTGAGGCTGACGGTGAGAAACGAAACATCTTCAGATAGAGACTTAATAGAAACTTTCTGGAGAGCTGCTTTGTGAAGTTTGCGTATCCCTCACAGAAATATACCTTTATTCTCCTAGAGAATTCTGAAATCCCTTTTGGAGAAAAAGCACTAAGAGACATCCAGGAGTATAGGGAGGACTATAATGAAAAAGGAAATATCCTCAGACCCAAACTGGAAAAAGATTTCTGTGAAACTGCTTCGTGTTAGATATATTTATTCATCTCGCATAGTTAAATCTCTTTTTATATTATGCAATTTGGAAACTCCGTCATGCACGGATCCGTGAAGGGACATTAGGGAGCACATTCAGGCCTACTGTGATAGAGGAGATATCTTCAGATAAAAGTGGTTAGAAGCTTTCTGAGAAACTGCTTTGTGATGTATGCATTCCAATCAGGGAGTTAGACCTCTTTTCTCACAAGGCAGCATTTGAACCCTGTTCCTGTGAAACCGAAAATGTGATATTTCGGAGCGCATTGAAAACTATGGCGAATGGTGAAATATCCTGAATTAAATCGAGGAAGAAGCATTCCTAGAATCTGCTCTCTGATATGTGCATTCACTTCACAGAATTAATTCTTACTCCATGTTGCCCAGTTTTGAAACTCTGTCTTTAAAGGATCTATAAAGGAATATTTAGTGATGCCCGGAGGCTTGTGGTGTCTTCCGATGAAACCTGCAGAGAAACTTTCTGGGCAACTGCTTTGTCATGTGTGTATTCGTCTAATAGAGGTAAACCATTCTTTTGATTGAGCAGATTGAAATCACCGTGTTTGGGGAATCTGAGGAAGGACATTTGTGAATTATCCTTAGATTATGGAGAAAGAAATATCCTCAAGAAATATCCAGTAGGAAGCTTTCTCTGAAACTGCTCTGTGTCATCTTAATTCCTCTTGCTCAGTTAAGTCTCTCTTTTCATTGAGCAGTTTTTGAACCCTGTGTATATTTAGCGTGTGATGGAATATTCGGGAGCATTTTGAGGCTTATGGTGAAAAAAGAAATATGTTTGGACCGAATCTGGAGAGAAGTTTTGCGAGGAACTGCTTTGTGACGTGTGCATTCCACTCACAGTGTTATACCTCTCTTCTCATACAGTGTCCGGGAAACCCTTTTTCAGAAACAGGTACCAAGTGATATTCGGGAGGATGTTGATGCTGATGGCGGAAAGGGAAATAGCCTCAGACAAAAAATGGAAAGAAGCTTTCTAGGAAACTACTCTGTGGTATGTGTAATCACCTCACACAGATAAATCTTTCTTTATATTACGCAGCTTGGAAATTGTCATAGACAAATAAACAAAGGGACCTTCGGGAGCACATTCAGGACTATCGTGAAAAAGGAAATATCTTCAGATAAAAACTGGAAAGAAGCTTTCTGTGAATGTGCTTTTTGCTATGTTTATTCATCTCACATAGATGAAGCTTTCCTTACATTATGCAGCTTGGAAACTCCCTCGTGGATGGATCCACAAAGGGATATTTGGAACCACTTTCGGTCCTATGGTGAAATAGGAAATATAGTCAGAAGAAAACTGGAGAGAAGTTTTCTGAGAAACTGATTGGTGACGTGTGCATTCCACTCAGGGTGTTACAACTTTCTTCTCATTAGGCACAGTTTGAACACTGTTCCTGTGAAACCAAAAGAGTGATATTTGGAGCACATTGTAGATTTTGCCAAAATATAAACTGTAGTCCATTAAAAAGTAGAAAGGAGGACTCGAAGAAACTGCTCTCTGATTTGTACATTCTTTTCACAGGATTAAAGCTTAAACTACATTTCCCAGTTTGAAAGTCGGTCTTTGAGGATTCTACAAAGGGATGGTAAGTGGCAACCGGAGGCCTGTGTTGAGCAAGGAAATGTCTTCCATCGAAAATTGGAGAGAAGGTTTCTGCGCAACTCTTTTATGATGTTTGTATTCATCTCATAGAGTTAAATCATTCTTTGGATTGAACAGTGTGATATCAGTTTTTCTGTGGAATCTGAGAAAGGACATTTGGAAATGCTCTTTAGAATATCCAGAAAAAGAAATAACATCAGAGAGAAACCAGAAGGAAGGTTTCTGTGAAACTGCTCTGTGTCACGTGAATTCCCCTCACACAGTTTAGCTTCTCAATTCATTGAGCAGTGTCATAACACAGTTTTTGTTTAGTCGGCTAAGGGATATTCAAGAATGCTTTGAGGCTTACGGTGAGAAAGGAAACGTCTTCAGATAGATACTGGAGAGAAGCTTTCTGAGGAGCTGCTTTGTGACGTGTGCATTTCACTCACAGAAATATACCTTTCTTCTCCTAGAGGATTCCGAAATCCCTTTTGGAGAAAAAGCTACAAAGGGATATTCGGGAGTATAGGGACGGCTATGGTGAAAAAGGAAATATCCTCAGACAAAAACTGGAAAGAAGATTTCTGTGAAACTGCTTTGTGTTAGATATATTTATTCATCTCACATAGTTAAAACTTTTCTTATATTATGCATCTTGGAAACTCCGCCATGCACGGATCCACGTAGGGACATTTGGGAGCACTTTCAGGCCTATGGTGAAAGAGGAGATATCTTCAGAAAAACTGGAAGGAAGCTTTCTGAGAAACTACTTTCTGATGTATGCATTCCATTCAGGGAGTTATACCTCTTTTCTCACAAGGCAGCGTTTGAACACTGTTGTGTGAAACCGAAAAAGTGATATTTCAGAGTGCATTGAGGACTATGACGAAGAGTGAAATATACTGAAATAACATCGAGGAAGAAGCGTTCCAAGAATCTGCTCTCTGATATGTGCATTCACTTGACAGAGTTAATGCTTACTCTATGTTGCCCAGTTTCAAAACTCTGTCTTTGAAGAATCTATGAAGGGATATTTAGTGACGTCCAGAGGCTTGTGGTGAGCAAGGAAACGTCTTCTGATGAAATTTGCCGAGAAACTTTCTCAGCAACTACTTTGCGATGTGTGTATTCGTCTCATAGAGTTAAACCACTCTTTTGATGGCGCAGCTTGAAATCATTGTTTTTTTGGAATCTGAGGAAGAATATTTGGGAACGATACTTAGATTATGGAGAGGGAAATACCCTCAGGAAAAATCCAGTAGGAAGCTTTCTTTGAAACTGCTCTGTGTCATCTTAATTCCTCTCACTCAGTTAAGTCCATCATTTCTTTGAGCAGCTTTCTAACCCTGTGTATGTTTAGCATATGATAGGATACTCAGGAGCACTTTGAGGCTTACGGTGAAGAAGGAAATATGTTCAGACCACGACTGGAGAGAAGCTTTCCGAGGAACTGCTTTGGAACGTGTGCGTTCCCCTCACAGTGTTATACCTCTTTTCTCATATAGCATCAAGGAAATATTTTTGGAGGAACAGGTACCAAGTGATATTCAGGAGTATGTTGATATTGATGGTGAAAAGGGAAATGTCCTCGACTAAACTGGAAAGAATCTTTCTAGGTAACTACTCAATGATATGTGTAATCATCTCATATAGATAAAGTTTTCTTTACATTACGCAGCTTGGAAACTGTCATGGATGGATCCACGAAGGGACCTTCAGGAGCACAGTCAGGATGACCGAGAAAAAGGAAATATCTTCAGATAGAAACTGGATAGAAGCTTTCTGTGAATCTGCTTCTTGCTATGTTTATTCATCTCACATAGGTGAAGCTTTCTCTACATTACACAGCTTGGAAAATCTCTCGTGGATGGATCCGTGAAGGGATATTTGGGATCACATTTGGGCCTATGGTGAAATAGGAATATAGTCTGATAAAAATTGGAGAGAAGCTTTCTGAGAAAATGCTTGGTGATGTGTGCATTCCACTAAGGGTGTTATAAGTTTCTTCTCACAAGGCACAGTTTGAACACTGTTCCTGCAAAACCAAAAG
This sequence comes from Piliocolobus tephrosceles, assembly GCF_002776525.5. NCBI lineage: Eukaryota > Metazoa > Chordata > Mammalia > Primates > Cercopithecidae > Piliocolobus > Piliocolobus tephrosceles. The sequence continues at coordinate 31,219,177 of NC_045450.1, read as the reverse complement.
AGTGATATTCTGAGCACATTGAAGACTATGGCAAAAAGTGAAATGTGGTCCAATAAAAAACAGAAAGAAGCACTCAAAGAAAGAGCTCTCTGACATGTCCATTCTTTTCACAAGGTTAACGATTACTCTCCATTTCCCAGTTTGAAAGTCGGTCTTTGACGGTTCTGCAAAGGGATAGTACGTGGCAATCCGAGGCCTGCGTCGAGCAAGAAAATGTCTTCCATCGAAAATTGGAGAGAAACTTTCAGTGCAACTATTTTGTGAAGTTTGTGCTCTTCTGATAGAGTTAAATAATTCTTTGGATTGAACAGTTTGAAATCACTGTTTCTGTGGAATCTGAGAAAGGACATTTGGAAATGCTCTTTAGAATATCCAGAAAAAGAAATAACATCAGAGAGAAACCAGAAGGAAACTTTCTGAGAAACTGCTCTGTGTCACTTGAATTCCGTATACACAGTGAATCTTCTCTTTTCATTGAGGAGTATCATAACACAGTTTTCATTTACTCTGAGAAGGGATATTCAGGAGTGCTTTGAGTCTCACGGTAAGAAGGGAAATGTCTTCAGACAGAAACTGGAGAGAGCTTTCTGAGGAGCTGCTTTATGACGTGTGCATTCCTCTCACAGAAATATACCTTTCTTCTCCTAGAGGATTCCGGAAGTTCTTTGGGAGAAAAAGCTACCAAGAGACATTCAGGAGTATAGGTATGGCTCTGGTGAAAAAGGAAATATCCTCAGAGAAAAACTGGAACGAATATTTCCGTGAATCTGCTTTGTGTTAGATGTGTTTATTCATCTCGCCTGGTTAAAACTTTTCTTATATTATGCAGTTTGGAAACTCCGTCATGCATGGATCCACGAAAGGACATTTGGGAAAACATTCAGGCCTATGGTGAAAGAGAAGATATTTTCAAATAAAAACTGGATAGATGCTCTTTGAGAAAGTACATTCTGATGTATGCAATCCACTCAGAGAGTTATACCTATTTGCCCGCAGCACAGTGTTGGAACACTGTTCTTGTGAAATCGAAAATGTCATATTTCGGTGTGCATTGAGGACTATGGTGAATAGTGAAATATACCGAAATAAAATTGAGGAAGAAGCGTTACCAGAATCTGCTCTCTGATATGTTCATTCACATCACAGAGTTAATGCTTACTCTATGTTGCCCAGTTTCAAAACTCTGTCTTTAAATTATCTGTGAAGGGATATTTAGTGATGCCCAGAGGCTTGTGGTGAGTAAGGTAATGTCTTATGATAAAACCTGCAGAAAACTTTCTGAGCAACTGCTTTGCCATGTGTGTATTTGTCTCGTAGAGGTAAACCATTCTTTTGATTGAACAGCAGGCAATCACTGTTTTTGTGACATCTGCGGAAGGATATTTCAAAATGATCCTTAGAATATGGAGAGAGAAATATCTTAAGGTAAAATCCAGAAGGAAGCTTTCTGTGAAACTCTTCTGGGTCGTCTTATTTCCTCCTGCTCAGCTAAGCCTCCCTTTTCATTGAGCAGTTTTCTAACCCTGTGTACTTTTAGCCTGTGATGGGATATTCAGGAGCCCTTTGAAGCTTATGGTAAAAAAGGAAATATGTTCAGACCGAAATTGGAGAGAAGCTTTCCTAGGAACTGCTTTGTGACGTGTGCATTCCATTCGCAGTGTTATACCTCTATTCTCATACAGCGTAAAGGAAACCATTTTGGAGAAAGAGGTACCAAGTGATATTCGGGAGCATGTTGATGCCGATTGCAAAAAGGGAAATGGCCTCAAACAAAATGGGAAAGAAGCTTTCTAGGAAACTACTCTGTGATATGTGTCATTATCTCACATAGATAAAGCTTACTTTACATTATGCATCTTGGAAACTGTCATGGAAAGATCCACGAAGTGACCTACGGGAGCACATTCAGGACGATGGTGAAAAAGGAAATATCTTCAGATAAAAACGAGAAAGAAGCTTTCTGTGCATCTGCTTTGGCTATGTTTATTCGTCTCACATAGATGAAGCTTTCTTTACATTACGCACCTTGGAAACTACCTCGTTCATGGAACTGTGAAGGGTTATTTGGGATCACATTCGGGCCTATGATGAAATAGGAAATATAGTCAGATATAAACTGGAGAGAAGCTTTCTGAGAAACTGCTTAGTGACGTGTGCTTTCCACTCAGGAAGTTATAACTTTCTTCTCATAAGGCACAGTTTAAACACTGTTCCTGTCAAACCAAAAGAGTGATATTCGGAGCACATTGAAGATTATGCCAAAAAGTGAAACGTAGTCCAATAAAAAGCAGAAAGAAGGACTCAAATAAACTGCTCTCTGACGTGTACATTTTTTCACAGGGTTAAAGCTTACTCTACATTTCCCAGCTTGAAAGTCGGTCTTTGAGGATTCTGCGAAGGGATAGTAAGTGGCTACAGGAGGACTGTGTCAAGCAAGGAAATGTCTTCCATCGAAAATTGGAGAGAAACTCTCCAGGCAAATCTTTTGTGATGTTTGTATTTATCTCACAGAGTTAAATCATTCTTCGGATTGAGCAGTTTGAAATCATTGTTTCTGGGGAATCTGTGAAAGGAATTTTTGGAACGCTCTTTAGAACATCCTGAAAAAGCGAGAACCTCAGAGAGAAACCAGAAGGAAGCTTTCTGTGAATAGGCTCAATGTCACGTGAATTACGCTGACACATTTAAGCTTCTCTTTTCATTAAGCAGTATCATAACACTGTTTTGTTTAGTCTGTGAAGGGATATTCAGGAGCACTTGGAGGCTTACGGTGAGAAAGGAAACATCTTCAGAAAGAAACTGGAGAGAAGCTTTCGGAGGAGCTGCGTTGTGATGTGTGCATTCCACGCAGAAAAGTATACATTTTTTCTCTGAGAGGACTCCGGAATCCCTTTTGGAGAAACAGCTCCCAAGAGACATTTGGTTTTAAGGGGACTACTGTGGTGAAAAAGGAAATATCCTCAGACAAAAAGTGGAAAGAAGATTTCTGGGAAACTGCTTTGTGTTAGATATCTAACATAGTTAAAGCTTTTCCCATATTACGCAGTTTGGAAATTCTGTCATGCACGGATCCGTGAAGGGACATTTGGGAGCATATTCACGCATATGGTGAAAGAGGATGTACCTTCAGATTAAAACTGGAAAGCAGCTTTCTGAGAGACTACTATGTTATGTATGCATTCAACTCAGGGAGTCACACCTCTTTTCTCACAATGCAGCGTTTGAACACTGTTCCTGTGAAACCGAAAAAGTGATATTTCAGGGCGCATTCATGACTATGGTGAATAGTGCAAAATGCTGAAATAAAATCGAGGAAGAAGCCTTCCAAGAATTTGCTCTCTGATGTGTGCATCCACTTCAAAGTGTTAATGCTTACTCTATGTTGCCCAGTTTTGAAACTCTGTCCCTGAAGGATCTCTGAACTGATATTTAGTGACGCCGGGAGGCTTGTGGTGAGCAAGAAAACGTCTTCCGATGAAACCTGCAGAGAAACTTTGTGAGCAAGTGCTTTGCGATGTGTGTCTTTGTTTCCTAGAGTTTAAACCATTCTTTGTATTGAGCAGCTTGAAGTCACTGTTTTTGTGGCATCTGAGGAAGGACATTTGGGAACGATCCTTAGAATATGGAAAAAGTAATATGCTCAGGAAACATCCAGTAGGAAGCTTTCTGTGAAACTGCTCTCTGTCGTCTTAATTCCTGTCGTTCAGTTAAGCCTCTCTTTTCATTGAGCAGTTTTCTAACCCTGTGTATGTTTAGCGTGTGATGGGATATTCAGTAGCACTCTGAGGTTTACGGTAACAACGGGAATATGTTCAGACCGAAACTGCAGAGAAGGTTTCCGAGGAACTGCTTTGTGACTTGTGCACTCCACTCACAGTGTTATACCTCTCTCCTCATACAGCGTCAGGGAAACCCTTTTGAAGAAACAGTTACCAAGTGATATTTGGGAAGATGTTGACGCAGATGGTTAAAAGGGAAATAGCCTCATATAACAACCGGAATGAAGCTTTGTAGGAAACTACTCTGTGATATGTGTAATCATATCACATAGATAAACCTTTCTTTACATTACGCAGCTTGGGAACTGTCATGGATGGATCCACGATGTGACGTTCGGGAGCACATTCAGGACTATGGAGAAAAAGAAAATATCTACAGATAAAAACTGGAAAGAAGCTGTCTGTGAATCTGCTTTTTGCTATATTTGTTCATCTCACATATTTGAAGCGTCCTTAACATTACGCGGCTTGGAAACTCACTCGTGGATGGATCTGCAAAGGGATATTTGGGATCACATTCAGGCCTATGGTGAAATAGGAAATATAGTCATATCAAAACTGGAGAGAAGCTTTCTGAGAAACTGCTTGGTGATGTGTGCATTCCAGTCAGGGAGGTATAACTTTCTTCTCATAAGGCACAGTTTGAACACTGTTCCTGTAAAACGAAAAGAGTGATATTTGAAGCACATTGAAGATTATGGCAAAAAGTGAAATGTCGTCCAATAAAAAACAGAAAGAAGCACTCGAAGAAACTGCTCT
>NC_045450.1:31192099-31214539 GCF_002776525.5 Piliocolobus tephrosceles | reverse complement strand
TCCCTTGTAAGTTGGATTCCTAGGTATTTTATTCTCTCTGAAGCAATTGTGAATGGAAGTTCGTTCCTAATTTGGCTCTCTGCTTGTCTGTTACTGGTGTATAAGAATGCTTGTGATTTTTGCACATTGATTTTTGTATCCTGAGACTTTGCTGAAGTTGCTTATCAGCTTAAGGAGATTTTGGGCTGAGACAATGGGGTTTTCTAAATATACAATCATGTCATCTGCAAACAGGTACAGTTTGACTTCTTCTTTTCCTAACTGAATATCCTTTATTTCTTTCTCTTGCCTGATTGCCCTAGCCAGAACTTCCAACACTATGTTGAATAGGAGTGGTGAGAGAGGGCATCCCTGTCTTGTGCCAGGCCTGCCTTACAAGGCCATTACATTTTTACACAGGGTTAAAGCTTACTCTGCATTTCCCGGTTTGAAAGCCGGTCTTTGAGAGTTCTGCGAAGGGATAGTAAGTGGCAACCAGAGGCCTGTGTCGAACAAGGAAGAGTCTTCCATCGAATATTTGAGAGAAGCTTTCTGCGCAACTCTTTTGTGATGTTTGTGTTCATCTCATAGAGTTAAATGATTTTTTGGATATAGTAGTATGATATCATTGTTTCTCTGGAATCTGAGAAATGACATTTGGATACACTCTTTATAGTCTCCTCCAAAAGAAAAAACCTCAGAGAGAAACCAGAAGGAAGCTTCTGTCAAACTGCACTGTGTCAGGTGAATTCCACTCACAGTTAAGCTTCACATTACATTGAGGAGTATCATAACACTGTTTTTGTTTAATCTTCGAAGGGATATTCTGAAGCTCTTTGAGGCTTATGGTGAGAAAGGGAACGTCTTCAGATAGAAATTGGAGTGAAGATTTCTGAGGAGCTGTTTTCTAACGTGTGCATTCTACTCACAGAATTCCACTCGCAGAAAGAGGTGTGCATTTTACTCACAGAATGACGTGTGCATTCCACTCACCATTCTTCTCCTAGAGGATTCCGCAACCCCTTTTGTAGAACAAGCTACCAAGGGTCATTCGGGAGTATAGGGATGGCTATGGTGAAAAAGGAAATATCCTTAGACAAAAACTGGAAAGAAGATTTCTGTGAAACTGCTTTGGGTTAGATATATTTATTCATCTGGCATAGTTAAAACTTCTCTTCTATTACGCAGTTTGGAAACTTCATCATGCACAGACACGCAAAGGAACATTCGGGTGCACATTCAGGACTACCATGGAAGAGGAGATATCTTCAGATAAAAAGTGCAAAGAAGCTTTCTGAGAAACGAGTTTGTGATGTATGTATTCCACTCAGGGAGTTATACCTCTTTTCTCACAAGGCAGTGTTTGAACTCTGTTCCTGTGAAACTGAAAAAGCGATATTTCAGAGCGCATTGAAAACTATGGCGAATAGTGAAATATACCGAAATAAAATCGAGGAAGAAGCATTCCAAGAATCTGCTCTCTGATATGTGCATTCACTTCACAGAGTTAATGCTTACTCTATGTTGCCCAGTTACGATACTCTGCCTTTGAAGGATCTGTGAAGGGATATTCAGTGACGCCCGGAGGCTTCTGGTGAGCAAGGAAACGTCTTCTGATGAAACCTACAGAGAAACGTTCTGAGCAACAGCTTTGCAATGTGTGTATTTGTCTCATGGAATTAAACCGTTTTTTGGATTGAGCAGCTTGAAATCACTGTTTTTGTGGAATCTCAGGAAGGACATTTGGGAACGATCCTTAGAACATGGAGAAAGAAATATCCTTAGCGAAAATCCAGAAGGAAGCTTTCTGTGAAACTCTTCCTTGTCATCTTAATGGCTCTCATTCAGTTAAGCCTTGGTTTTCATTGAGCAGTTTTCTAACTCTGTGTATGCTTAGCATGTGACGGGATATTCGAGAGCACTTTGAGGCTTACGGTGAGAAAGGAAATATGTTCAGACAAAAACTGGACAGAAGCATTCTGAGGAACTGCCTTGTGACATGTGCATTCCACTCACAGTGTTATACCTCTCTTCACATACTACGTCGGGGAAACCTTTTTGGAGAAACAGTTACCAAGTGATATTCGGGAGCATGTTGATGCAAATGGTGAAAAGAGATAGCCTCAGACAGAAACTGGAGGGAAGCGTTCTAGAAAACTTCCCTGTGATATTTGTAATCATCTGACATAGATTAAGCTTTCTTTACATTACGCAGCTTGGAAACTGTCATTGACGGATCCAGGAAGGGACCTTCAGGAACACATTCAGGGCTATGTTGAAATAGGAAATATCTTCAGATAAAAACTGGTAATAAGCTTTCTGTGAATCTGCTTTTTGCTATATTTGTTCATCTCACATAGTTGAAGCTTCCTTAACATTATGCGGCTTGGAAACTCACTCGTGGATGCAGCTGCGAAGGGATACTTGGGATCACATACAGGCCTATGGTGAAATAGGAAATATAGTCAAATAGAAACTGGAGAGAAGCTTTATGAGAAGCTGCTTGGTGATGTGTGCCTTCCAGTCAGGGAGGTATAACTTTCTTCTCATAAGGCACAGTTTGAACACTGTCCCTGGAAAACTTAAAGAGTGATATTCGGAGCATATTGAAGACTAGGGCAAAAATTGAAATGTCGTCCAATAAAAACCAGAAAGAAGCACTCGAAGAAACTGCTCTCTGACTTGTCCATTCTTTTCACAGGGTTAAAGCTTCCTCTATATTTCCAAGTATGAATGGCAGTCTTGGGGTTTCTGTGAAGAGATAGTAAGTAGCAACCGGAAGTGTGTGTCGAGCAAGGAAATGTCTTCCATCGAAAATTGGAGAGAAACTTTCTGCACAACTCTTTTGTGATGGATGTATTCATCTCATAGAGTTAAATCATTCTTTGGATTGAACAGTTTGAAATCACTGTTTCTGTGGAATCTGAGAAAGGACATTTGGAAACGCTCTTTAGAATATCCTGAAAAAGGAATAACCTCAAAGAGAACACAGAAGGAATCTTTCTGTGAAACTGCTCTGTGTCACGTGAATTCCACTCACACAGTTAAGCTTCTCTTTTCATTGAGCAGTATCATAACACTGATTTTGTTTAGGCTACGACGCGATTTCCAGCAGCGCTTTGAGGCTGACGATGAGAAAGGAAACATCTTCAGATAGAAAATGGAGAGAGGCTCTCTGAAGAGCTGCTTTGTGACGTGTGCATTCCAATCACAGAAAAGTACCTTTCTTCTCAAAGAGAGTTGTGGAAGCCCTTTGGAGAAAAGGCTACCAAGAGACATTCGGGAGTATAGGGACGGCAATGGTGAAAAAGGAATTATACTCAGACAAAAACTGAAAAGAAGAGTTCTGTGAAACTGCTTTGTGTTACATATATTTTCTCATCTCGCATAGTTAAATCTTTACTTATATGAGGCAGTTTGTAAACTCCGACCTGCACAGAACTGCAAGGGACATTCGGGAGCACATTCAGGCCTACGTTGAAAGAGGAGATATCTTCAGATGAAAAGTGGATAGAAGCTTTCTGAGAAACGACTTTGTGATGTATGCATTCCACTCAGGTATTTATTCCTACTTTCTCACAAGGTAATGTTTGAACACTGTTTCTGTGAAAACGAAAATGTGATATTTCTGAGTACACCAAGGACTATGGCGAATAGTGAAATGTACTGAAATATAATCGAGGAAGAAACGTTCCAAGAATCTACTCTCCGATAGGTGCATTCACTTCACAGAGTTAATGCTTACTCTATGTAGCCCACTTCCACAACTCTGTCTTTGAAGCATCTGTGAAGGGATATTTAGTGATGCCCGAAGGCTTCTAGTGAGTGAGGAAACATATTCTGATGAAAACTGCAGATAGAGTTTCTCAGCAACTGATTTGCGATGTATGTATTCGTCTCATAGAGTTAATCCATTTTTTCTTTAGAGCAGCTTCAAATCACTGTTTTTCTGGAATCTGAAGAAGGTCATTTGGGAATGATCCTTAGGATATGGAGAAAGAATTATCCTCAGGTAAAATCAAGAAAGAAACTTTCTGTGAAACCGCTCTCAGTCTTCTTAATTCCTCTCGCTCAGTTTTGCCTCAGTTTTCATTGAGCAGTTTTCTAACTCTGTGTATGTTTAGCATGTGATGGGGTATTCGGGAGCACTTTGAGGATAACGGTGAGAAAGAAATATATTCAGACCGAAACTGGAGAGAAGATTTCTCAGTAATCGCTTTGTGATGTGTGCATTCCACTGACAGTGTTATACCTCTCTATATCACCAAGTGATATTCGGGAGCGTGTTAATGCTGATGGTGAAAAGGGAAATAGCCTGAGACAAAAACTGGAAAGAACCTTTCTAGGAAACTATTCTGTGATATGTGTAATCATGTCACATAGATAAAGCTATCCTTACATTAGGCAGCTTGGAAACTGTCATGGACGGATCCAAGAAGGGACCTTCGGGAACACATTCAGGACCATGGTGAAACGAAACATCTTCAGATAAAAATTGGAAAGAAGCTTTCTGTGAATCTGCTTGTTGCTATGTTTATTCATCTCATATAGATGAAGCTTTCCTTTCATTACACAGCTAGGAAACTCCCTCGTGGATGAATCCACGAAGGGATATTTGGGATCACATTCGGGCCTATGGTGAAATACGAATTATAGTCATATGAAAACTGGATAGAAGCTTTCTGTGAAACTGCTTGGTGATGTGTGCATTCCACTCAAGGAGTTGTAACTTTATTCTTATAAGGCACAGTTTCAACACTGTTCCTGTAAAACCAAAAGAGTGATATTCGGAGTACATTGAAGATTATGGCAAAAATTGAAATGTCGCCCAATAAAAAACAGAAAGAAGTACTCGAAGAAACTGCTCTCTGACACGTCCATTCTTTTCACAGATTTAAAGCTTACTCTACATTTCCCAGTTTGAAAGTCAGTCTTTGAGTGTTCTGTGAAGGGACAGTAAGTGGCAACCAAGACCTATGTGAGGCAACGAAATGTCTTCCATCAAAAATTGGAGAGATTTCTGCGCAACTCTTTTGTGATGTTTTGTTCATCTCATTGAGTTAAATCATTCTTTGAATTGCGCACTTTGAAATAACTGTGGCTGTGGATTCTAAGAAAGGACATTTGAAAACCCTCTTTAGAATATCTTGATAAAGAAATAACCTCAGAAAGAATCTAGAAGGAAGCTTTCGGTGAAACTGCTCTGTGTCACGTGAAATCCGCTCACAAATTTAAGCTTCTCTTTGCATTGAGCAGCATCATAACACTGTTTTTGTTAATCTGAGAAGCTATATTCAGGAGTGATTTGAGACTCACGGTGAGAAAGGAAACAACTTCAGACAGAAACTATAGAGAAGCTTTTTGAGGAGCTGCTTTGTGACGTGTGCATTCCACTCACAGAAATGTACCTTTCTTCTCCTAGAGGATTCCGGATCCCTTTTGGAGAAACAGCTACCAAGAGATATTCGGGAGTATAGGGACTGCTATGGTGAAAAAGTAAATATCCTCAGACAAAAACTGGAAAGAAGATTTCTGTGAAACTGCGTTGTTTTAGACATATTTATTAATCTCGCATAGTTAAAACTTTTCTTATATTATGCAGTTTGGAAACTGCATCATGCATGGATCCGCGAAGGGACATTCGAGAGAACATTCAGGCCTACGGTGAAAGAGGAGATATCTTCAGAGAAAAACTGGATAGAAGCTTTCTGAGAAACTTCTTTGTGATGTATGTATTCCACTCAGGGATTTATACCTCTTTTCTCACAGGCACTGTTTGAACACTGTTCCCATGAGACCAAAAAAGTGATATTTCGGAGCCGATTGAGGACTATGACGAATATTGAAATATACTGAAATAAAATAAAGGAAGAAGTGTTCCAAGAATCTGCTCTCTGATATGGGCATTCACTTCAGAAATTTAATGCTTACTCTATGTTGCCCAGTTTCGAAACTCTGTCTTCCAAGAATCTGTGAGGGGTTTTTTAGTGATGCCTGGAGGCTTGTATGAGCCAGGAAATGTCTTCTTATGAAATCTGCAGAGAAACTTTCTTATCAACTGCTTTGCAATGTGTGCATTCGTCTCATAGAGGTAAATCATTCTTTGGATTGAGCAGCTTGAAATAATTGTGTTTGTGGAATCTGAGGAAGGACATTGTGAACGATCCTTAGAATATTAGGGAAGAAATATCCTCAGTGAAAATCCAGAAGGAAGCTTTCTGTGAAACTGCTCTGTGTCATCTTAATTCCTCTCACTCAGTTAAACCAATATTTTCATGGAGCAGTTTACTAACCCTGTGTATGTTTATCGTGTGATGGGAAACTCGGGAGCACATTGACGCTTACGGTGAAAAAAGAAATATGTTCCGACCGATACTGGGAGAAGATTTCCTATGAACTGCTCTGTGACGTGTGCATTTCACTCACAGTATTATACCTCTCTTCTCATACAGCCTCGGGGAAACCCTTTTGGTGAAACAGGTACCAAGTGATATTTGGCAGCATGTTGATGCTGATGGTGAAAAGGGAAAGAGCCTCAGACAAAACCTGGAAAGCAACTTTCTAGGAAATTACTCTGTGATATGTGTAATCATCTCACATAGACAAAGCTTTCGTTACATTACGCAGGTTGGAAACGGTCACGGACGGATCCACTAAGGGACATTCAGGAGCAGAATCAGGACTATGTTGAAAAAGGAAATATCTTCATATAAAAACTGGAAAGAAGCTTTCTGTGAATCTGCTTTTTGCTATGTTTATTCATCTCATGTAGTTGACGCTTTCTTTACATTACACAACTTGGAAACTCCCTCATGGATGGATCTGAGAAGGGATATTTGGGATGACATGCGGGCCTAGGTGAAATAGGAAATATAGTCAAATAAAAACTGGAGAGAAGCTTTCTGAGAAACTGGTTGGTGTTGTGTGCATTACACTCAGAGAGGTATAACTTTCTTCTCATAAGGCACAGTTTGAACACTGTTCCTGTAAAATTAAAGAATGATATTCAGAGCACATTGAAGACTATGGAAAAAGGTGAAATGTCACCCAATAAAAAAAGAAAGAAGGACTTGAAGAAACTGCTCTCTGAAAATTCCATTCTTTTCACATGGTTAAATCTTACTCTACATTTCACAGTTTGAAAGTCTGTCTCTGAGGGTTCTGCGAAGCGATAGTAAGTGGCAACCGGAGTTCTGTGTCAAACAAGGAAATGTCTTCCTTTTAAAATTGTAGAAAAGATTTCTACGCAACTCTTTTGTGATGTTTGTATTCCTGTCATAGAGTTAAGTCATTCCTTGGATTGACCAATTTAAAATCACTGTTTCTGTGGAATCTGACAAAGGACATTGGAAACGCTCTTTAGAATATCCTGAAAAAGCGATAACCTCTGAGAAAAACCAGAAGGAAGCCTTCTGTGAGACTACCCTGTGTCAGGTGAATTCCACTCACACAGTTAAGCTTCTCTTTTCATTGAGCATTATCGTAACACTGTTTTTATTTAGTCTGTGAAGGGATATTCTGGAGCACGTTCAGGCTTACGGTGAGAAAGGAAACGTCTTCCGATAGAAACTGGAGAGAAGCTTTCTGAGGAGCTGCTTTGTGACGTGTGCATGTGACTCACAGAAATATATCTTTCTTCTCCTAGAGGAATCTGGAATCCCTTTTGGAGAAAGAGCTAGCAAGAGACATTCGTGTGTATATGAAGGGCTATGGTAAAAAAGTAAGTATCCTCATCCAAAAACTGAAAAGAAGATATCTGTGAAACTGCTTTGTGTTAGATGTATTTATTAATCTCGCATAGTTAAAATTTTCTTTTTTTACATAATTTGAAAATTCCGTCATGCACGGATCCACGAAGGGACATTCGGGAGCACATTCAGGCCTACAGTGAAAGAGGAGGTATCCTCAGATAAAAACTGGATAGAAGCCTTCTGAGAAACTCTTTTGTGATATAAGCATTTCACTCAGGGATTTATACCTCGTTTCTCACAAGATAGCACTTGAGCACTATTCCCGTGAAATGAAAAAAGTGATATTTCAGAGTGGAATGTGGGCTATGGCGAATAGGGAAATATACAGAAATAAAATCGAAAAATAGGTGTTCCAAGAACCTGCTCTCTGATATGTGCATTCACTTCACAGTATTAATGCATACTCCACGTAGCCCAGTTTCAAAACTCTCTCTTTGACGAATCTGTGAAGAGATATTTAGTGACATCTGGAGGGTTCTGGTGAGCAAGGAAACGTCTTCCAATGAAACCTGCAGAGAAACATTCTGAGCAACTGATTTGCAATGTGTGTATTCCTCTTATAGAGTTAAATGATTCTTTGGATTGAGCAGCTTGAAATCACTGTTTTTGTGGAATCTGAGGAAGGACATTTGGGTACAATACTTAGAATATGGAGAAAGATATATCCTCGGGTAAAATCCAGAAGGAAGTTTTCTGTGAAACTGCCCTGTGTCGTCTTAATTCCTCTCGCTCAGGTGAGCCTCTCTTTTCTTTGAGCAGTTTTCTCAAAAAGTGTATGTTTAGCATATGATGGTTATTCAGGAGCACTTTGAGGCTTACGGTGAGAAAGGAAATATGCTCAGAACGAAACTCTAGAGAAGCTTTCCAAGGAACTGCATTGTGACGTGTGCATTCCACTCACAGTGTTATACCCCTCTCCTCATGCAGCATCGGGGAAACCCTTTTGGAGAAACAGGAAGCAAGCGATATTGACGAGCATGTTAATGCCAAAGGTGAAAAGAGAAATAGCATCAGATAAAAACTGGAAAGAAGCTTTCTAGGAAACTACTCTGTGATATGTGTAATCATATCACATAGATAAAGCTTTCTTTACATTACGCAGCTTGGGAACTGTCATGGACAGATCCACGATGTGACGTTCTGGAGCACATTCAAGACTATGGAGAAAAAGAAAATATCTTCAGAAAAAAACTGGAAAGAAGTTGTCTGTGATTCTGCTTTTTGGTATATTTGTTCATCTCACATAGTTGAAGCTTCCTTAACATTACGCAGCTTGGAAACTCACTTGTGGATGGATCTGCGAAGGGATATTTGGGATCACATTCGGGCCTATGGTGAAATAGGAAATATAGTCAGATAAAAACTGGAGAGAAGCTTTCTGAGAAACTGCTTGGTGATGTGTGCATTCCAGGCAGGGAGGTGTAACTTTCTTCTCATAAGGCACAGGTTGAACACTGTTCCTGTAAAACGAAAAGAGTGATATTCGAAGCACATTGAAGATTATGGCAAAAAGTGAAATGTCGTTAAACAAAAGCCAGAAAGAAGCACTCGAAGAAACAGCTCTCTGACATGTCCATTCTTTTCACAGGGTGAAAGCTTACTCTGCATTTCACAGTTAGAATTTCGGTGTTTGAGCATTCTGCGATGGGATAGTAAGTGGCAACTGGAGGCCAGTGTTGAGCAAGGAAACGTCTTCCATCGAAAAAAGGAGAGAAACTTTCTGCACAACTGTTTAGTGATATTTGCATTCGTCTCATAGAGTTAAATCATTCTTCGGATTGAACAGTTTGAAATCACAGTTTCTGTGGAATCTGAGAAAGGACATTTGGAAACACTCTTTAGAATATCCTGAAAAAGAAATAACCTCAAATAGAAACCAGAAGGAAGCTTTCTGTGAAACAGCTCTGTGTCACGTGAATTCCACTCACATAGTTAAGCTTCTCTTTTCATTCAGCAGTATCATAACACTGTTTTTGTTTAGTTTGCTAGGGTATATTCAGGAGCACTTTGGGGCTGACAGTGATAAACGAAACGTCTTCAGAGAGAAACTGAAGAGAAGCTTTTTGGGGAACTGCTTTGTGACACATGCATTCCACAAACAGAAATATACCTTTCTTCTCTTAAAGGATTCCAGAATCCCTCTTGGAAAAGGAACTACCAAGAGACATTCAGGAGTATAAGTAGCACTTTGGTGAAAAGGAAATATCCTCAGACAAAAACTGGAAAGAATATTTCTGTGAAATTGCGTTGTGTTAGCTATACTTAATCAACTCGCATAGTTAAATCTTTTCTGATATTACACGGTTTGGAAACTCCATCATGCTCAGATCCATGAAGGGACATTTGGGAGCACATTCAGGCCTGCAGTGAAAGAGGAGATATCTTCAGACAAAAACTGGATAGAAGCTTTCCAAGAGACTACTTTGTGATGTATGCATTCCACTCGGGGAGTTATACCTCTTTTCTCATAAGACAGTGTGTGAGCACTGTTCCTGTGAAACCGAAAAGGTGATAATTCAGAGCACATAAACGACTATGGCGAATAGTGAAATATACTGAAATTAAATCGAGGAAGAAGCATTCCAAGAATCTGCACTCTGATATGTGCCTTCACTTCACAGAGTTAATGCTTACTCTATGTTGTCCAGTTTCGAAACTCTGTCTTTGAAGAATCTGTGAAGGGATACTTAGTGATGCCCAGAGACTTGTGGTGAGCAAGGAAACATCTTCCGGTGAAACCTGCAGAGAAACTTTCTGAGCATCTGCTTTGTGATGTGTGTATTCCTGTCCTAGAATTAAACCATTTCTTGGATTCAGAAGCTTGAAATCACTGTTTTTGTGGTATCCGAGGAAGGACATTTGGGAACGATCCTTAGAATATGGAGAAAGAAATATCTTCAGGTAAAATCCAGAAGGAATCTTTCTATGAAACTGCTCTGTGTTGTCTTAATTCCTACCTCTCAGTTAAGCCTCTCTTTTCATTGTGCAGTTTTCTAACCCTGTGTATATTTAGCGTGCAATGGGATATTCAGGAGCCCTTTGAATCTTATGGTGAAAAAGAAATATGTTAAAAACGAAACTGGAGAGAAAATTTCCAAGGAACTGCTTTGTGACATGTGCATTCCATTCACAATGTTATACCTCACTTCTCATACATCATAGGGGAAACCCTTTTGGAGAAACAGTTACCAAGTGATATTCGGGAGCATGTTGATGGTGATTATTAAAAGGAAAAGAGCCTCAGACCACAAATACTAGGAAACCACTCTGTGATATGTGTAATCATCTCACATAGATAAAGAATTCTTTACATTACGCAGCTTGGAAGCTGTCATGGACGGATTCACGAAGGGACCTTTGGGAGCACATTCAGGAGTATGGTGAAGAATGAATATCTTCAGATAAAAACTGGAAAGCATCTTTCTGTGAATCTGCTTTTTGCTATGTTTATAGATGATGCTTTCTTTTCATTACGCAGCTTGGAAACTCCTTCATGGATGTATCTGCGAAGGGATATTTGAGATCACATTCGGGACTATGGTGAAATAGCAAATATAGTCAGATAAAAATTGGAGAGAAACTTTTTGAGAAAGTGCTGGGTGATATGTGCATTCCACTCAGGGAGATATAACTTTCTTCCCATAAGGCACAATTTGAACACTGTTCCTGTGAAACCAAAAGAGTGATATTGGGAGCACATTGAAGACTATGGCAAAAAGTGAAATGTCGTACAGTTAAAAACAGAAAGAAGCACTCGAGGAAACTGCTCTCTGACATGTCCATTTTTTTCAGAGGGATAAAGCTTACTCTACATTTCCCAGTTTGAATTTCGGTCTTTGAGCGTTCTGCGAAGGAATATTAAGTGGCAACCAGAGGCCTGTGTCGAGCAAGGAAATGTCTTCCATCGAAAATCGGAGGGAATCTTTCTGTGCAACTCTTTTGAGTTGTATGTATTCATCTCACAGAGTTATAACATTGTTTGGATTGAGCAGTTTGAAATCACTCTTTCTGTGGAATACGAGAAAGGACATTTGGAAATGCTCTTTAGAATATACTGAAAAAAGAATAACCTCAGATGGAAACCAGAAGGAAGTTTTCTGTGAAACTGCTCTGTGTCACCTGAATTCTACTCAAACAGTTAAGCTTCTCTTTTCATAGAGCAGTATGAGAACACTGTTTTTGTTTAGTCTGTGAAGGGATAATCTGGAGTGCTTTGAGGCTTACAGTGAGAAAGGAAACGTCTTTAGATTGAAACTGGAGAGAAGCTTTCTGAGGAACTGCTTGTGGCGTGTGTGTTCCACTCACTGAAATACACCCTTCTTCTCATAGAGGATTTCGGAATCCCATTCGGAGAAAATGCTACCAAGAGACATATGGGAGTACAGGGACTGCTATGGTTAAAAGGAAATATCCTCAGACAAAAACTGGAAAGAAGATTTCTGTGAAATTGCTTTGTGTAAAATACATTTATTCATCTCGCATAGTGAAAACTTTTCTTATATTACGCAGTTTGTTAACTCCATCATGCACAGATACACAGAGGGTCAATCGCCAGCACATTCAGGCCTACAGTGAAAGAGAAGATATCTTCAGATAAAAACTGGATAGAAGCTTTCTGAGAAACAACTTTGTGATGTATGCATTCCACTCAGGGACTTATACCTCTTTTCTCACAATGCAGGGTTTGAAGAGTGTTCCTGTAAAACAGCAAAAGTGATATTTTGGAGCGCACTGAGGACTATGGCAAATAGTGAAATATACTGAAATAAAATCGAGGAAGAAGCGTTCCAAGAATCTGCTCTCTGATATGTGCATTCACTTTACATACTTAATGCTTACTCTATGTTGCCCAGTTTCAAAACTCTGTCTTTGAAGAATCTGTGAAGGGATATTTAGTGCCGCCTGGAGGCTTGTGATGAGCAAGGAAACATCTTCCGATTAAACCTGCAGAGAAGCTTTCTGAGCAACTGCTTTGCAATGTGTGTATTCGTCTCCTAGAGTTAAACCATTCTTTGGATTGAGCAGTTTGAAATCACTGTTTTTGTGTCATCTGAGGAAGGACATTTGGGAACGATTCTTAGAATATGGAGAAATAAATATCCTCAGGTAAAATCCAGAAGAAAGCTTTCTCTGAAATTGCTCTGTGTCATCTTAATGGCTCTCACTCTGATAAGCCAATCATTTCATTTCATTGAGCAGTTTTCTAACCGTGTATGCTTAGCATGTGACGGGAAATTCGGTAGCACTTGGAGGCTTATGGTGAAAAACGATATATGTTCAGACCTAAACTGGACAGAAGCTTTCCGAGGAACTGCCTTGTGACGTGGGCATTCCACTCAGTGTTATACCTCTACTAATACAGCGATGGGGAAACCTTTTTGGAGAAACAAGTACCAGGTGATATTCTGGAGCATGTTGGTGCCAATGGTGAAAAGGGAAATAGCCTCAGACTAAAACTGTAAAAGTTTTTCTAGGAAACTAGTCTGTGATATGTGTAATCATCTCATATAGATAAACGTTTCCTTACATTACGCAGCTTGGAAACTGTCATGGATGGATCCACGAAGGGACCTTCGGGAGCACTTTGAGGACTATGATGAAAAACGAAATATCTTCAGGTGAGAGCGGGAATGAAGCTTCCTCTGAATCTGCTTTTTGCTATGTTTATTCATCGCACATAGATGAAGCTTTCTTTACGTTACACAGCTTGAAATCTCCCTTGTGGATAGATCCGTGAAGGGATGTTTGGGATCACATTCGGACATATAGTGAAATAGAAATTTGGTCAGATCAAAACGGGAGAGAAGCTTTCTGATAAACTGCTTGGTGACATGTGTATTCCACTCAGGGAGTTATAACTTTCTTCTCATAGGCACAATTTGAACACTGTTGCTGTAAAACCAAAAGAGTTATATTCGGAGCACTTTGAAGACTATGGTAAAAGTGAAATGTCATCCAATAAAAAAGAGAAAGAAGCACTCAGAGAAACTGCTCTCTGACATGTCCATTCTTTTCACAGGGTTAAAGCTTACTGTACATTTCCCAGCTTGAAAGGCCGTCTTTGAGGGTTCTGCAAAGGGATAGTAAGTGGCAACCGTAGGCCTATGTAAGGCAAGGAAATGTCTTCCATCGAATATTGGAGAGAAACTTTTTGCGCAACACTTTTGTGATGTTTGTTTTCATTTCACAGAGTTAAATCGTTCTTTGGATTGAACAGTTTGAAATGACTGTTTCTGTGGAGTCTGAGAAAGGACACTTGGATACACTCTTTAGAATATCCTGAAAAAGAAATAACCTCAGAAACAAACCAGAAGGAAGCTTTCTGTGAAACTGCTCTGTGTCAGTTGAATTGCGCTCACACAGTTAAGCTTCTCTTTTCATTGAGCAGTATCATAACACCGTTTTTGTTTAATGTGCGAAGGGATATTCAGGAGTGCTTTGAGGCTTCCAGTGAGAAAGGAAACATCTTCAGATAGAAACTGGAGAGAAGCATTCTGAGGAGCTGCTTTGTGACGTGTGCATTCCACTCACAGAAATATACCTTTCTTCTCCTAGAAGTTTCCGGAATCCCTTCTGGAGAAAAAGCGACAAAGAGACATTCGGGAGTATAGCAACAGCTCTGGTGAAAAAGAAAACATCCTCAGACAAAAACTGGAAAGAAGATTTCTGTGAAACTGTTTTGTGTTAGATATATTTATTCACCTCGCATAGTTAAATCTTTTCTTGTATTACGCAGTTTGGAGACTCTGTCATGCACGGATCCATGAAGGGACATTCGGGAGCACTTTCGGGCCTACGGTGAAAGAGGAGATATCTTCAGATAAAAACTGGATCGAAGCTTTCTGTGAAACTATTTTGTGATGTATGCATTCCACTCAATGAGTTATACCTCTTTTCCCACAAGGCAGTGTTGGAACACTGTTCCTGTGAAATCAAAAAAGTGATATTTCGGAGCACTTTGGAGACTTGGGCATAGTGAAATGTCCTGAAGTAAAACAGAGGAAGAAGCGTTCCAGGAATCTGCTCTCTGATATGTGCATTCACTTCACAGAGTTAATGCTCTTTGTTGCCCAGTTTTGAAACTCTGTCTTTGAAGGTTTTGTCAGGTGATATTTAGTGACGTCCGGATGCTTCAAGTGAGCAAGGAAACGTCTTCTGATGAAACCTGCAGAGGAACTTTCTGAGCAACTGCTTTGCAATGTGTGTATTGGTCTCATAGAGTTTAACCATTGTTTGAATTAAGCAGCTTGTAATCACTGTTTTGTTGGCATCTGAGGAAGGACATTTGGGAACGATCTTTAGAATATGAAGAAAGAAATATCTTCAGGTAAAATCTAGAAGGAAGCTTTCTGTGAGCTTCCCTGTGTCGTCTTAATTCCTTTCACTCAGTTAAGTCTCTCTTTTCATTGCGCAGTTTTGTAATCCTAGGTGTGATTATGGTGTGATGGGATATTTGGAAGCACTTTGAGGCTTCAGGTGAAAAAGGAAATATGTTCAGACCGAAACTTGGGAGAGCTTTCCAAGGAACTTCTTTGTGACGTGTGCATTCCACTCACAGTGTTATGCCTCCCTTCTCATACAGCATAGGGGAAACCCTTTTGGAGAAACAGGTACCAAGTGATATTCCGGAGGATGTTGATGCTGATGGTGAAAAGGGAAATAGACTCAGACAAAAACTGGAAAGAAGTTTTCTAGAAAATTACTCTGTGATATGTGTAATCATCTCACATAGAAAAAGCTTTCTTACATTACGCAGCTTGGAATCTGTCATGGACGGATCCACGAAGGGACCTTCGATAGCAGATTCAAGGAATATCTTCAGATGAGAACTGGATAGAAGCTTTCTGTGAATCTGCTTTTTGCTATATTTATTCATCTCACATAGTTGAAGCTTTCTTTACATTACGCGACTTGGAAACTCCTGTGTGGATGAATCCGCGAATGAATATTTGGGATCACATTTGGGCCTACAGTGAAATAGGAAATATAGTCAGATAAAAACTGGAGAGAAGCTTTCTGAGATACTGCTTGGTGGTGTGTGCATTCCACTAAGGGAGTTATAAATTTCTTCTCAAAAGGCACAGTTTGGACACTGTGCCTAAAAAACCAAAAGAGTGATATTCAGAGCACATTGAAGACTATGGCAAACAGTGACATGTCGTCCAATAAAAAACAGAAACAAGCACTCGACGAAACTGCTCTCTGACATGTCCATTCTTTTCTCAGGTTTAAAGCTTATTCTGCATTTCCCAGTTGGAAAGTCTGTTTTTGAGGGTTCTGCAAAGGGATAGTAAGTGGCAACAGGAGGCCTGTGTCGAGCAAGAAAATGTCTTCCATTGAAAATTGGAGAGAATCTTTCTGTGCAACTCTTTTTTGATGTTGATATTCATCTCATAGAGTTAAATCATTCTCTGAATTAAGCAGTGTGAAATCACTGTTTCTGTGGAATCTGAGAAAGGACATTTGGACATGCTCTTTAGAATATCCTGATAAGGAAATAAACTCAGAGAGAAACCAGAAGGAAGCTTTCTGTGAAATTGCTCTGTGTCACGTGAATTCTGCTCACACAGTTAAGCCTCTCTTTTCATAGAGCAGTATCATAACACTGTTTTTGTTTAGTCTGCGAAGGGATATTCAGGATCGTTTAGAGGCTTATGGTGAGAAAGGAAATGTCTTTAGATAGAAACTGGAGAGAAGTTTTCTGAGGAGCTGCTTTTTGACCTATGCATTCCCCTAGCTAAAATATACCTTTCTTCTCATAGAGGATTCCGGAATCCCTTTTGGAGAAAAGGCTACCAAGAGACATTTGGGAGTATAAGGATGGCTATGGTGTCTAAGGAAGTATCCTTAGACAAAAACTGGAAAGAATATTTCTGTGAAACTGCATTGTGTTAGATATATTTATTCAACTTGCATAGTTAAAAATTTTCTTATACTGCACAGTTTGAAAAC
This sequence comes from Piliocolobus tephrosceles, assembly GCF_002776525.5. Lineage (NCBI taxonomy): Eukaryota > Metazoa > Chordata > Mammalia > Primates > Cercopithecidae > Piliocolobus > Piliocolobus tephrosceles. The sequence continues at coordinate 31,197,857 of NC_045450.1, read as the reverse complement.
TCCAGCATGCAGGAATCTGTGAAGGGACATTCGGGAGCACATTCAAGCCTACAGTGAAAAAGGAGATATCTGGATAGAAGCTCTCTGAGAAATTACTTTGTGATGTATGCATTCCACTCAGGGAGTTATACCTCTTTTGTCACAATGCAGTGTTGGAACACTGTTCATGTGAAACTGAAAATGTCATATTTCGGTGCTCATTGAGGACTATGGCGAATAGTGAAATATACTGAAATAAAATTGAAGAAGAAGCCTTCCAAGAATCTGCTCTCTGATATGTGCATTCAATTTACAGAGTTAATGCTTACTCTATGTTGCGCAGTTTCGAAACTCTGTCTTTAAGGAATCTGTGAAGGGATATTTATTGATGCCCAGAGGCTTGTGGTGAGCAATGAAACGTCTTCTGATGAAACCTGCAGGGGAACTTTCTGAGGAACTGCTTTGCGAAGTGTGTATTTGTTTCATAGAGTTAAACCATTCTTTGTATTCAGCAGCTTGAAATCACTGATTTTGTGGCATCTGAGGAAAGACAGTTGCGAACGATTCTTAGAATATGGAGAAAGAAATATCCTCTCATAAAATCCAGAAGCAAGCTTTCTGTGAAATTACACTGGGTCATCTTAATTCCTCTCGGTCAGTTAAGCCTCTCTTTTCATTGAGCAGTTTTCTAACCCTGTGTATGTTTAAAGTGTGATGGGATATTCGAGAGCACTTTGAGGCTTACGGTGAAAAAGTAAATACGTTCAGACCGAAACTGGAGAGAAGCTTTCCGAAGAACTGCTTTGTGATGTGTGCATTCCACTCACAGTGTTACACCTCTCTTTTTATACAGAATCAGGGAAATCCTTTTGGAGAAACAGGTACCAAGTGATATTCGGGAGCATGTTGATGCCGATGGTGAAAAGGGAAATAGCCTCACACAAAAACTGGAAAGAAGCTTTCTAGAAAACTACTCTGTGATACGTGTAACCATCTGACATAGATAAAGCTTTCTTTACATTACGCAGCTTGGAAACTGTCATGGATGGATCCATGAAGGGAACTTCGGGAGCACATTCAGGACTATCAGCAAAAAAGATATATCTTGAGATAAAAACTGGAAAGAAGCTTTCTGTGAATCTGCTTGTTGCTATGTTTATTCATCTCACAGAGATGAAACTTTCTTTACATTACACAGCTTGGAAACTCGCTCATGGTTGGATCCTCGAAGGGATATTTGGGATCACATTCAGGCCTATGGTGAAATAGGAAATATAGTCAGATAAAAACTGGAGAGAAGCTTTCTGAGAAACTGCTTCTTGATGTGTGCATTCCACTCAGGAAGTTACAACTTCCTTCTAATAAGGCACAGTATGAACACTGTTCCTGTAAAACCAAAAGAGTGATATTTGGAGCACATTGAAGACTATGGAAAAAGTGAAATGTCATCCAATAAAAAACAGAAAGAAACACTCGAAAAAACTGCTCTCTGACAAGTCCGTTCTTTTCACAGGGTTAAACTTTATTCTAAATTTCCCAATTTGAAAATCGGTCTTTGAGGGTTCTGTGAAGGGATTGTATGTGGCAACCGGAGGCCTGTGTCGAGCAAGGAAATGTCCTCCATCGAATATGTGAGAGAAGCTTTTTGCGAAACTCTTTTGTGAAGTTTGTGCTCATCTCATAGAGTTAAATCATACTTTGGATTGAGTAGTTTGAAATCACTGTTTCTGTGGAATCTGCGAAGTGACATTTGGAAATGCTCTTTAGAATATCCTGAAAAAGAAATAACCTCAGAGAGAAACCAGATGGACGCTTTTTGTGAAATTGCTCTCTGTCATGTGAATTCCACTCACACAGTTAAGCTTCTCTTTTCATTGAGCAGTATCATAACACTGTTTTTGTTTAGCCTGCGAAGAGATATTCAGGAGCACTTTGAGGCTTACGGTGAGAAAGGAAATGCCTTCACATACAAAGTGGAGATAAGCTTTCTGAGCACCTGCTTTGTGACGTGTGCATTCCATTCACAGAAATATACCTTTCTTCTCCTAGCGTATTCTGGAATCCCTTTTGGAGAAAGAGCTACCAAGAGCCATTTGGGAGTATAGGGTGGGATATGGTGAAAAAGGAAATATCCTCAGACAAAAACTGGAAAGAAGATTTCTGTGAAACTGCTTTGTGTTAGATATATTTATTCATCTCGCACAGTTAAAACTTTTTTTATATTACGCATTTTGGAAACTCCATCATGCAGGGATCCACGAGAGGAATTTGGGATTATATTCAGGCCTACATTGAAAGAGGAGATATATTCAGATAAAAACTGGATACAAGCTTTCTGAGAGGCTACTTTGTGATGTATGCATTCCACTCAGGGAGTTATACCACTTTTCTCACAAGGCAGCATTTCAACACTGTTCTTGTGAATCCGAAAAACTGATATTTTGGAGTGCCCTGAGAACGATGGCAAATAGTGAAATATACTGAAATAAAATCGAGGAAGAAGCGTTCCAACAATCTGCTCTCTGATATGTGCATTCACTTCAGAGAATTAATCCTTACTCCATGTAGCTCAGTTTCGAACCTCTGTCTTTAAAGATCTGTGAAGGGATATTTACTGACGCCCAGAGGCTTGTGGTGAGAAAGGAAATGTCTTCCGATGAAACATGCAGAGGAACGTTGTGAGCAACTTTTTTGTGATGTGTGTATATGTCCCATAGAGGTAAACCAGTTTTTTCATTGAGCAGCTTGAAATCACTGTTTTTGTGGAATCTGAGGAAGGACATTTCTAAGATTATGGATAAAGAAAAATCCTCAGGAAAAATGTAGTAGGAAGCTCTCTGTGAAACTGGTCTGTGTCGTCTTAATTCCTCTCGCTCAGTTAAGAATCTCTTTTCATTAAGCAGTTTTCGAACCCTGTGTATATTTAGCGTGTGATGGGATATTCAGGAACACTTTGCAGCTGTCCGTGAAAAAGGAAATATGTTGTGTCCAAAAGTGGAGAGAAGGATTTCGAGGAAATGCTTTCTGACGTGTGCATTCCACTCACAGTGTTATACCTCTCTTCTCATACTGCATCCGGTAAACCCTTTTGGAGAAACAGGTACCAAGTGATATTCGGGAGCATGTTGATGCCGATGGTGAAAAGGGAAATAGCCTCACACAAAAACTGGAAAGAAGCTTTCTACTAAACTTCTCCGTGATATGTGTAATCATCTCATATAGATAAAGCGTTCTTTACATTACACAGCTTGGAAACTGTCATGGACGGATCTACGAAGGGACTTCGAGAGCACATTAAGGGTCTATGGTGAAAAAGAAAATATCTTCAGATAAAAACTGGAAAGACTCTTTCTGTGAATTTGCTTTCTGCTATGTTTGCTCATCTCACATAGATGAAGCTTTCCTTACATTATGCAGCTTGGAAACTCCCTCATGGATGGATCCACGAAGTGATATTTGGAATCACTTTTGGGCATATGGTGAAATAGGAAATATAGTCAGATAAAAACTAGAGAGGAGCTTTCTGAAAAACTGCTTGGTGATGTGTGCATTCCACACAGCGAGGTATAACTTTCTTCTCATAAGGCACAATATGAACACTGTTCCTGTAAAACCAAAAGAGTGATATTCAGAGCACAATGAAGACTATGGCAAAATTGACATGTCCAATAAAAAAAAGAAAGAACAATTCTAAGAAACTGCTCTCTGACATGTCCATTTTTACACAGGGTTAAAGCTTACTCTACATTTCCCAGTTTAAAAGTCAGTCTTTGAGGGTTCTGCAAAGGGATAGTAAGTGGCAAACGGAGAATAATTTATAATCCTTTGGGTATATACCCAGCAGTGGGATGGCTGGGTCATATGGTACATCTAGATATAGATCTTTGAGGAATCGCCATACAGTTTTCCATAATGGTTGAACTAGTTTACAGTCCCACCAACAGTGTAAAAGGGTTCCTATTTCTCCACATCCTCTCCAGCACCTGTTGTTTCCTGACTTTTGAATGATTGCCATTCTAACTGGTGTGAGATGGTATCTCATTGTGGTTTTGATTTGCATTTCTCTGATGGCCAGTGATGATGAGCATTTTTTCATGTGTCTGTTGGCTGTATGAATGTCTTCTTTTGAGAAATGTCTGTTCATATCCTTTGCCCACTTTTTGATGGGGTTGTTTGTTTTTTTCTTGTATATTTGTTTGAGTCCTTTGTAGATTCTGGATATTAGCCCTTTGTCAGATGAGTAGATTGCAAAAATTTTCTTCCATTCTGTAGGTTTCCTGTTCACTCTGATGGTACTTTCTTTTGCTGTGCAGAAGCTCTTTAGTTTATTCATATCCCATTTGTCAATTTTGGCTTTTGCTGCCATTGCTTTTGGTATTTTAGACATGAAGTCCTTGCCCGTGCCTATGTCCTGAATGGTACCACTTAGGTTTTCTTCTAGGGTTTTTATGGTATTAGTTCCAACATTTAAGTCTCTAATCCATCTTGAATTAATCTTCATATAAGGAGTAAGGAAAGGATCCAGTTTCAGCTTTCTACTTATGGCTAGCCAATTATCCCAGCACCATTTATTAAATAGGGAATCCTTTCCCCATTTCTTGTTTCTCTCAGGTTTGTCAATGATCAGATGTCTGTAGATGTGTGGTATTATTTCTGAGGATTCTGTTCTATTCCATTGGTCTATATCTCTGTTTTGGTAACAGTACCATGCTGTTTTGGTTGCTGTAGCCTTGCAGTATAGTTTGAAGTCAGGTAGCGTGACGCCTCCAGCTTTGTTCTTTTGACTTAGGATTGTCTTGGCAATGCAGGCTCATTTTTGGTTCCATATGAACTTTAAAGCCGTTTTTTCCAATTCTGTGAAGAAACTCATTGGTAGCTTGATGGGGATGGCATTGAATCTATAAATAACCTTGGGCAGTATGGCCATTTTCACGATATTGATTCTTCCTATCCATGAGCATGGTATGTTCTTCCATTTGTTTGTGTCCTCTTTTATTTCACTGAGCAGTGGTTTGTAGTTCTCCTTGAAGAGGTCCTTTACATCCCTTGTAAGTTGGATTCCTAGGTATTTTATTCTCTCTGAAGCAATTGTGAATGGAAGTTCATTCATGATTTGGCTCTCTGTTTGCCTGTTACTGGTGTATAAGAATGTTTGTGATTTTTGCACATTAATTTTGTATCCTGAGACTTTGCTGAAGTTGCTTATCAGCTTAAGGAGATTTTGGGCTGAGACAATGGGGTTTTCTAAATATACAATCATGTCATTTGCCAACAGGGACAATTTGACTTCTTCTTTTCCTAACTGAATACGCTTGATTTCTTTCTCTTGCCTGATTGCCCTAGCCAGAACTTCCAACACTATGTTGAATAGGAGTGGTGAGAGAGGGCATCCCTGTCTTGTGCCAGTTTTCAAAGGGAATTTTTCCAGTTTTTGCCCATTCAGTATGATATTAGCTGTGGGTTTGTCATAAATAGCTCTTACTATTTTGAGGTACGTTCCATCAATACCGAATTTATTGAGCGTTTTTAGCATGAAGAGCTGTTGAATTTTGTCAAAAGCCTTTTCTGCATCTATTGAGATAATCATGTGGTTCTTGTCTTTGGTTCTGTTTATGTGCTGGATTACATTTATTGATTTGCGAATGTTGAACCAGCCTTGCATCCCAGGGATGAAGCCCACTTGATCATGGTGGATAAGCTTTTTGATGTGCTGCTGAATCCGGTTTGCCAGTATATTATTGAGGATTTTTGCATCGATGTTCATCAGGGAGATTGGTCT
>NC_045450.1:31183900-31187099 GCF_002776525.5 Piliocolobus tephrosceles | reverse complement strand
GTGCATATATATTTAGGATAGTTAGCTCTTCCTGTTGAATTGATCCCTTTACCATTATGTAATGGCCTTCTTTGTCTCTTTTGATCTTTGATGGTTTAAAGTCTATTTTATCAGAGACTAGTATTGAAACCCCTGCTTTTTATTGTTCTCCATTTGCTTGTTAAATCTTCCTCCATCCCTTTATTTTGAGCCTATGTATGCCTCTGCATGTGAGATGGGTCTCTTGAATACAGCAGACTGATGGGTCTTGACTCTTTATCCAGTTTGCCAGTCTGTGTCTTTTAATTGGAGCATTTAGTCCATTTACATTTAAGGTTAATATTGTTATGTGTGAACTTGATCCTGCCATTATGATATTAACTGGTTATTTTGCTCATTAGTTGATGCAGTTTCTTCCTAGCCTCGATGTTCCTTACATTTTGGCATGTTTTTGCAATGGTTGGTACCGGTTGTTCCTTTCCATGCTTAGGGCTTCCTTCAGGGTCTCTTGTAAGGCAGGCCTGGTGGTGACAAAATCTCTAAGCATTTGCTTATCTGTAAAGGATTTTATTTCTCCTTCACTGATGAAACTTAGTTTGGCTGGATATGAAATTCTGGGTTTAAAATTCTTTTCTTTAAGAATGTTGAATATTGGCCCCCACTCTCTTTTGGCTTGTAGAGTTTCTGCTGAGAGGTTTGCTGTTAGTCTGATGGGCTTCCCTTTGTGGGTAACCCGACCTTTCTCTCTGGCCGCCCTTAAGATTTTTTCCTTCATTTCAACTTTGGTGAATCTGGTGATTATGTGTCTTGGAGTTGCTCTTCTGGAGGAGTATCTTTGTGGTGTTCTCTGTATTTCCTGAATTTGAATGTTGGCCTGCCCTACTAGGTTGGGAAAGTTCTCCTGGATGATATCCTGAAGAGTATTTTCCAACTTGGTTCCATTTTCTCCCGCACTTTCAGGCACCCCAATCAGACATAGATTTGGTCTTTTTACATAATCCCATACTTCTTGCAGGCTTTGTTCATTTCTTTTTCTTCTTCTTTCTTTTGGTTTCTCTTCTCGCTTCATTTCGTTCATTTGATCCTCAATTGCTGATACTCTTTCTTCCAGTTGATCGAGTCAGTTATTGAAGCTTGTTCATTTGTCATGTATTTCTTGTGTCATGGTTTTCATCTCTGTCATTTTGTTTATGACCTTCTCTGCATTAATTAGTCTAGCTGTCAATGCTTCCACTCATTTTTCAAGATTTTTAGTTTCTTTGCACTGAGTATGTAATTCCTCCTTTAGCTCTGAGAAATTTGATGGACTGAAGCCTTCTTCTCTCATCTCATCAAAGTCATTCTCTGACCAGCTTTGATCCGTTGCTGACGATGACCTGCACTCCTTTGCAGGGGCAGATGCAGATGCGCTCTTATTTTTTGAATTTTTTTGAATTTCCAGCTCTTCTGCCCTGCTTCTTCCCCATCTTTGTGGTTTTATCTGCTTCTGGTCTTTGATGATGGTGACGTACTGATGGGGTTTTGGTATAGGTGTTCTTCCTATTTGATAGTTTTCCTTCTAATAGTCAGGACCCTCAGCTGTAGGTTTGTTGGAGATTGCTTGAGGTCCACTCCAGACCCTGTTTGCCTGAGTATCAGCAGCAGAGGTTGCAGACGATAGAATATTGCTGAACAACAAGTGTACCTGTCTGATTCTTACTTTGGGGGCTTCCTCTCAGGGGTGTACTCCACCCTGTCATGTATGGGGTGTCAGACTGGCCCTAGTGGGGGATGTCTCCTAGTTAGGCTACTCAGGGGTCAGGGACCCACTTGAGCAGGCAGTTTGTCTGTTCACAGATCTCAACCTCCTCAACCTCTGTGTTGGGAGATCCACTGGTCTGTTCAAAGCTCTCAGACAGAGTCGTTCACGTCTGCACAGGCCTCTGCTGCTTCCCCTGTTGTTTTTAGCTGTGCCCTGTCCCCAGTGGTGGAGTCTACAGAGACACGCAGGTTTCCTTGAGCTGCTGTGAGCTCCACCCAATTCAAGCTTCCCAGTGGCTTTGTTTACCTACTTAAGCCTCAGTAATGGCGGGTGCCCCTCCCCCAGCCTAGCTGCTGCATTTTGGTTAGATCACAGACTGCTGTGCTAGCGATGAGGGAGGCTCCGTGCCCATGGGACCCTCCCAGCAAGGTGTGTGTATAGTCTCCTGGTGTGCCCGTTTGCTTAAAGTGCAGTATTGTGGTGGGAATTACCCTTTTTTCCAGGTGTTGTGTGTCTCAGTTCTCCTGGCTAGGAAAAGGGATTCCCTTCCCACTTGCGCTTCCCAGGTGAGGCGATGCCTCGCCCTGCTTCAGCTCTCGCTGGTCGGGCTACAGCAGCTGACCAGCACCGATTGTCTGGCACTCCTCAGTGAGATGACCCCAGTACCTCCGTTGAAAATGCAGAAATCACCGGTCTTCTGTGTCACTCGCGCCGGGAGTTGGAGACTGGAGCTATTCAGATTCGGCCATCTTGCTCCACCCTCCGGATTGAACAGTTTAAAATCACTGTTTCTTTGGAATCTGAGAGAGGACATTTGGAAACGCTCTTTAGAATATCATGAAAAAGAAATAACCTCAAAGTGAAACCAGAAGGAAGCTTTCTGTGAAACTGCTCTGTGTCACGTGAATTCCGCTCACAAAGTTAAGCTTCTCTTTTCATTGAGCCGTATCATAACACTGTTTTTGTATAGTCTCTGAGAGGATATTCAGGAGCACTTTGAGGCTGATGGTGAGAAACGAAACGTCTTCAGATAGAAGCTGAAGAGAAGCTTTCTGGGGAGCTGCTTTGTGACATGTGCATTCCACTCACAGAAATATATCTTTCTTTTCCTAGAGGATTCCGGAATCCCTTTTGGAGAAGGAGGTACCAAGAATGACATGTGCATTCCACTCACAGAAATATACCTTTCTTTTCCTAGAGGATTCCGGAATCCCTTTTGGAGAAGGAGGTACCAAGAGACATTCAGGAGTATAAGTAGGACATTAGTGAAAAAGGGAATATCCTCAGGCAAAAACTGGAAAGAAGATTTCTGAGAAACTGCTTTGTGTTAGATATATTAATTCATCTTGCATAGTTAAAACTTTTCTGATATCACGCGGTTTCGAAACTCTGTCATGCTCGGATCCGCGAAGGAACATTCGGGAGCACATTCAGGCCTATGGTGAAAGAGGAGATATCTTCAGATATAAACTGGATAGA
>NC_045450.1:31133694-31183800 GCF_002776525.5 Piliocolobus tephrosceles | reverse complement strand
TCTTAGAAACTACTTTGTGATGTATGCATTCCACTCAGGGAGTTATAGCTCTTTTCTCACAAGGCAGTGTTTGAACACTGTTTCTGTGAAAAAGACAATGTGATATTTCGGAGCGCATTGAGGACTATGGCAAATAGTGAAATATACTGAAATAAAATCGAGGAAGAAGCGTTCCCAGAAGTTGCTCTCTGGTATGTGCATTCACTTCACAGAGTTAATGCTTACTCTATATTGCCCGGTTTCGAAACACTGACTTTGGAGAATCTGCGAAGGATATTAAGTGAGGCCCAGAGGCTTGTGGTGAGCAAGGAAACGTCTTCCAATCAAACCTCCAGAGAAACATTCTGTGCAACTGTTTTGCAGTGTGTCTATTCGTCTCATAGAATTAAACCATTCTTTCATTTGAGCAGCTTAAAGTCACTGTTTTTGTGGCATCAGAGGAAAGATATTTGGGAACTGTCCTTAGAATATGGAGAAAGAAATATCCTCAGGTAAAATCCAGAAGGAAGCTTTCTGTGAAATTGCTCTGTGTCGTCTTATTTTTTCTCGCTCTGTTAAGCCTCTCTTTTCAATGAGCAGTTTTCAATCCCTGTGTATGTTTAGCATGTGATGGGATATTCAAGAGTACCTTGAGGCTTGTGGTGTTGAAGGAAATATGTTCAGACAGAAACTGGAGAGAAGCTTTCCGAGGAACTGCTTTGTGACGTGTGCATTCCACTCACAGTGTTATACCTCTCTTCTCATACAGCATCAGGGAAACCCTTTTGAAGACAGGTACCAAGTTATATTCGGGAGGATGTTGATGCCAATGGTGTAAAGGGAAATAGCCTCAGATAAAAACTGGAATCAAGCTTTCTAGGCAACTACTCTGTGATATGTGTAATTATCTTACACAGAAAAAGCATTGTTTACATTACGCAGCTTGGAAACTATCACGGACAGAACCATGAAGGGACTTTCGGGAGCACATTCAGGACTATCGAGAAAAAGAAAATATCTTCATATAAAAACTGGAGGGAAGCTTTCTGTGAATCTTTTTTTTTTGCTATATTTGTTCCTCTCATATAGTTGAAGCATTGTTAACATTACACAGCTTGGAAACTCACTTGTGGATGGATTTGCGAAGGGATATTTGGGATCACATTCGGGCCTATGGTGAAATAGGAAATATAGTCAGATAAAAACTGGAGAGAAGCTTTCTGAGAAACTGCTTGGTGATGTGTGCATTCCAGTCAGGGAAGTATAACTTTCTTCTCGTAATCCACAGTTTGGACACAGTTCCTGTAAAACAAAAAGAGTGATATTCAGAGAACATTGAAGATTATGGCAAAAAGTGAAATGTCTTCCAATAAAAAACAGAAAGAAGCACTCGAAGAAACTGATCTCGGACATGTCCATGCTTTTCAGAGGGTTAAAGCGTTCTCTACATTTCCAAGTATGAAAAACGGTCTTTGAGAGTTCTGTGAAGGGATAGTAAGTGGCAACCGGAGGCCTGTGTCGAGCAAGGAAATGTATTCCATCGAAAATTTGAGAGAAGCTTTCTATGCAACTCTTTTGTGATGTTTGTTTTCATCTCATGGAAGTAAATCTTTCTTGGGAATGAACAGTTTGAAATCACTGTTTCTGTGGAATCTGAGAAAGGACATTTGAAAACGCTTTTTAGAATATCCTGAAAAAGAAATAACCTCATAAAGAAACCAGAAGGAAGCTTCGTTTGAAACTGCTCTGTGTCACGTGAATTCCGCTCACACTGTTAAGATTCCCTTTTCATTGAGCACTATCATAACACTGTTTTTGTTTATACTGCGAAGGGATATTCAGGAGTGCTTTGATGCTTATGGAGAGAAAGGAAATGTCTTCAGATAGAAACTGGAGAGAAGCTTTCCGAGTAGCTGCTTTGTGACGTGTACATTCCACTCACAGAAATATACCTTTCTTCTAGAGGATTCTGGAATCCCTTTTGTAGAAGGTGCTACCAAGAGACATTCGGGATTATAAGTAGGGCTTTGGTGAAAAAGGAAATATCCTCAGACAAAAACTGGAAAGAAGATTTCTGTGAAACTGCTTTGTGTTAGATATATTTATTCATATTGCATAGTTAAAACTTTTCTTATATTATGCAGTTTGGAAACTCCGTCATGCTCGGATCCGTGAAGGGACATTCAGCAGCACATTCAGGCCTCCGGTGAAAGAGGAGATATCTTCAGATAAAAAGTGGAGAGAAGCTTTCTGAGAAACGACTTTGTGATGTATGCATTCCACTCAGGGAGTTCTACCTCTTTTATCACAAGGCAGTGTTAGAACACTGTTTGTGTGAAACCGATAAAATGATATTTTGCAGGGCATTGAGGACTATGGCAAATAGTGAAATATACAGAAATAAAATGGAGGAAGAGTCGTTCCAAGAAGCTGCTCTCTGATATGTGCATTCACTTCACAGAATTAATTCTTAGTTTATGTAGCCCAGTTTTGAAACTCCATCTTTGAAGGATCTGTGAAGGGATATTTAGTGATGCCCGGAGGCTTGTGGTGAGCAAAGAAACGTCTTCTGATGAAACCTGGAGAGAAACTTTCTGAGCAACTGCTTTGCGATATGTGTATTTGTCTCATAGAGTTAAACCGTTCTTTGGATTGAACAGCTTGACATCACTGTTTTCATGCAATGTGAGGAAGGACATTTGGGAACGATCCTTAGAACATGGAGAAAGAAATATCCTCAGGTAAAATCCAGAAGGAAGCTTTCTGTGAAACTGCTCTGTGTCATCTTAATGGCTCTCGCTCAGTTAAGCCTCTCTTTTCATTGAGCAGTTTTCCTACCCAGAGTATGCTTAGCGTGTGATGAAATATTTGGGAGCACTTTGAGCCTTACGATGGAAAAGGAAATATGTTCAGACCAAAACTGGAGAGAAGCTTTCCGAGAAACTGCCTTGTTGCCTGTGCATTCCACTCACAGTGTTATACCTCTCTTGTCAGACAGCGTCGGGGAAACCCTTTTGGAGAAAGAGGTACCAAGTGATATTCAGCACCATGTTGATGCCAATGGTGAAAAGGGAAATAGCCTCGGACTAAAACTGGAAAAAGGTTTTTAGAAAACTTCTCTGTGGTGTGTGTAATTATCTCACATAGATAATGCTTTTTACATTACGCAGCTTGGAAACTGTCATGGACGGATCCACAAAAGGATCTTCGGGAGCACTTTGAGGACTAAAGTGAATAACGAAATATCTTCACATAAAAACCAGTAAGAAGCTTTCTGGGATCTGCTTTTTGCTATGTTTATTCATCTCACATGGATGAAGCTTTCTTTATATTACACAGCTTGCAAACTCCCTCGTGGATGGATCCGCAAAGGGATATTTCTGATCACATTCGGGATTATAGTGAAATAGGAAATATAGTCAGATCACAACGGGAGAGAAGCTTTCTGAGAAACTGCTTGGTGAAGTGTGCATTCCACTCAGGGAGTTATAGCTTTCTCCTCATAAGGCACAATTACAACACTGTTACTGTAAAAACAAAAGTTTGATATTCGGAGCACATTGAAGACAATGACAAAATTGAAATGTCCAATAAAAAACAGAAAGATGCACTCATAGAAACTATTCTCTGACATGTCCATTTTCACACAGGGTTAAAACTTACTCTACATTTCCAAGTATTAAAGTTGGTCATTGAGGCTTCTTGGAAGGGATAGTAAGTGGCACCCAGAGGCCTGTGTCGAGCTAGGAAATGTCTTCCATTGAATATTTGAGAAAAACTTTGTGAGCGACTCTTTTGTGAAGTTTGTGCTCATCTCATAGTGGTAAATCATTCTTTGGATTGAGTAGTTTGAAATCACTGTTTCAGTGGAATCTGAATAAGGACATTTGAAAATGCTCTTTAGAATATCCTGAGAAAGTAATAACCTCAGATAGAAAGCAGAAGGAAGCTTTCTGTGAAACTGCTCTGTGTCACGTGAATTCCACTCACACAGTTAAGCTTGCCTTTCCATTGATCTGTATCATAACACTTTTATGTTTAGACTGTGAAGGGATATTCAGGAGCGCTTTCATGCTTATGGTGAGAAAGGAAACGTCTTCTGATAGAAACTGGAGAGAAGCTTTATGAGGAGCTCCTTTGTGACATGTGCATTCCTCTCACAGAATTCCACTCACAGAATGACGTGTGCATTCCACTCACAGAATGAGGTGTGTATTGCACTCACCTTTTCTCTCCTAGAGGATTACAGAATCTTTTTTGTAGGAGAAGCTACTAAGAGACATTCAGGAGTACAGGGATGGCTATGGTGAAAAAGGAAATATCTTCAGACGAAAACTGAAAGAAGATTTCTGTGAAACTGCTTTGTGTTAGATATATTTATTCTTCTCGAATAGTTAAAACCTCTCTTATATTACGTAGTTTGGAAACTCTGTCATGCACAGATCCGCGAAGGGACATTCGGGAAAAAATTCAGGCCTATGGTGAAAGAGGAGATGTCTTCAGATAAAAAGTGGAGAGAAGGTTTTTGAGAAACGCCTTTGTGATGTATGCATTCCACTCAGGGAGTTATACCTCTTCTCTCACAAGGCAGTGTTTGAACACTGTTCCTGGGAAACCGAAAAAGTGATATTTCGGAGCCCTTTGAGGACTATGGCAAATAGTGAAATATACTGAAATAAAATCGAGGAAGAATCGCTCCAACAATCTGCTCTCTGATATGTGCATTCACTTCACAGAGTTAATGCTTCCTCTATGTTGCCCAGATTCGAAACTATATATTTGAAGAATCTGTGAAGGCATATTTAGTGCCGCCCGGAGGCTTGTGGTGAGCAAGGAAACGTCTTCCAGTGAAACCTGCAGAGAATCTTTCTGAGCAACTGCTTTGCGATGTGTGTATTCATGTCACAGAGTTAAACAGTTCTTTGGATTGAACAGCTTGAAATTACTGTTTTATGGAATCTGAGGGAGGACATTTGGGAACGATCCTTAGAACATGGAAAAGAAATATCCTCAGGGACAATTCAGAATGAAGCTTTCTATTAAACTACTCTGTGGCATCTTAATGGTTCTCACTCAGATAAGCCCCTCTTTTCATTGAGCTGTATTCTAACCCTGTGTATGCTTAGCATGTGACGGGACATTCGGGAGCACTTTGAGGTTTACGGTGAAAAAGGAAATATGTTCAGACCAAAACTGGAGAGATGCTTTCCGAGGAACTATCTAGTGAAGTCTGCATTCCACTAACAGTGTTATATCTCTCTTCTCCTACAGCTTCGGGGAAACCCTTTTGGAGAAACATATACCAAGCCTTATTCGGGAGCATGTTGGAGCCGATGGTGAAAAGGGAAAGAGCCTCAGACTAACACTGGAAAAAGCCTTCTAGGAAACTACGCTGTGATACGTGTAATCATCTCACATAGATACTGCTTTCTTCACATTACACAGCTTGGAAACCGTCTTGGACCATTCCACGAAGGGTCCTTCGGGAGCATTTTGAGGACTATGGTGAAAAACAAAATATCTTCCGATTAGAATGGGAAAGAAGCTTTCTGTGAATCTGCTTTTTGCTATGTTTATTCATCTCATATAGATGAAGCTTTCTTTACATTACACAGCTTGGAAACTCCCTCGTGGATGGATCCGTGAAGGGATATTAGGGATCACATTCGGGCCTATAGTGAAATAGGAAATATAGTCAGATCAAAATGGGAGAGAAGCTTTCTGAGAAACTGCTTGGGGACGAGTGCATTCCACTCACGGAGTTATAACTTTCTTCTCATAAGGCACAATTTGAACACTGTTCCTGTGAATCCAAAAGTCTGATATTTGGAGCACATTGAAGACTATGGCAAAATTGAAATGTACATAAAAAACAGTAAGAAGCACTCGAAGAAACTGCTCTCTGACATGTCCATTTCCAAACAAGCTTAAAGCTTACTCTACATTTCCCAGATTGAAAGTCGGTCTTTGAGGGTTCTGGGAAGGGACAGTAAGTGGCAACTGGAGGCCTGTGTCGAGTAAGGAAATGTCTTACATCGAATATTTGAGAGAAGATTTGTGCACAACTCTTTTGTGAGGTTTGGGCTCATCTTATAGAGTTAAATCATTCTTTGGATTGAGTAGTTTGAAATCACTGTTTCTGTGGAATCTGAGAAAGGACATTTGGAAACACTCTTTAGAATATCCTGAAAAAGAAATAACCTCAGAGAGAAGCCAGAAGGAAGATTTCTGTGAATCTGCTCTGTGTCACTGGAATTCCACTCACAAAGTTAAGCTTCTCTTTTCATTGAGCAGTGTCATAGCACTGTTTTTGTTTAGTCTGTGAAGGGATATTCAGGAGTGCTTTGAGGCTTACATTGAGAAAGGAAACGTCTTCAGAGAGAAATTGAGAGAAGCTTTCTGAAGAGCTGCTTTGTGACGTGTGCATTCCACTCACAGAATGACCTGTGCAATCTACTCACCTTTCTTCTCCTCCTACTCACCTTTCTTCCCCTAAAGGATCCGGAATACCTTTTGGAGAGGAAGCTACCAAGAGACATTTGGGAGTATAGGGATGGCTATGGTGGAAAAGGAAATATCCTCACACAAAACCTGGAAACAAGATTTCTGTGAAACCGTTTTGTGTTAGATATATTTATTGATCTCACATAGTAAAACTTTTTTTATATTAAACAGTTTGGAAACTGGGTCATGCACGTATACACGAAGGGACATTTGGGAGCACATTCAGACCTATTGTGAAGGAGGAGATATCTTCAGATAAAAAGTGGAGAGAAGCTTTCTGAGAAACGACTTTGTCATGTATACATTCCACTCAGGGAGTTATACCTATTTTCTCACAAGGCAGTGTTTGAACAGTGTTCCTGTGGAACCGAAAATGTGATATTTTGGAGCACAGTGGGGACTATGGTGAATAGAAATATATACTGAAATCAAATCGAGGAAGAAGCATTCCAAGAATATGCTCCCTGTTACGTGCATTCACTTCACAGAGTTAATGCTTACTCTGTGTTTTCCAGTCTCAAAACTCTGTCTTCATAGAATCTGTAAAGAGATATTTAGTGACGCCCGGAGGCGTGTGGTGAGTGAGCAAACATCTTTTGATGAAATTTGCAGAGACTCTTTCTGAACAACTGCTTTGCGATGTGTGTATTCGTCTCATAGAGTTAAACCATTGTTGGATTGAGCAGCTTGAAATCACTGTTTTTGTGGAATCTGAGGAAGGACATTTGGGAATGATCCTTAGAATATGGAGAAAGAAATATCCTCAGGTAAAACCCAGAAGGAAGCTTTCTGTGAAACTGCTCTGTGTCATCTTAATTCCTCTCGCTGAGTTAAGCCTCTCTTTGCATTGAGCAGTTTTCTAACCCTATGTATGTTTCGAGTGTGCTGGGATATTCAGGAACACATTGAGGCTAACAGTGAAAAAGGAAATATGTTCAGACTGAAACTGTAGAGAAGCTTTCTGAGGAACTGCTTTGTGACGTGTGCACTCCACTCACAGTGTTATACCTCTCTTCACATACAGCGTTGGGGAAACCCTTTTGGAGAAATAGGTATCAAATGATATTCGGGAGCATGTTGATGCCGATGGTGAAAAGGGAAATAGCCACAGACAAAAACTATGAAGAAGCTTTCTAGGAAACGACTCTGTGATATATGTAATCATCTCACATAGGTAATGCTTTATTAACATTACGCAGCTTGGAAACTGTCATGAACGGATCCATGAAGGAGCCTTCGGGACCACATTCAGGGCTATGGTGAAAAAGAAAATATCTTCAGAAAAAACTGGAAAGAAGGTTTCTGTTAATCTGCTTTTTGCTATGTTTATTCATCTCACATAGGTGAAGCTTACTTTGCCATACACAGCTTGGAAACTCCCTCGTGGATGGATGCACCAAAGTATATTTGGGATCACATTCGGGCCTATGTTGAAATAGGAAATGTAGTCAGATAAAAACTGCAGAGAACTTTTCTGAGAAACTGCTTGGTGATGTGAGCATTCTACTCAGGGAGATATAACTTTCTTCTCATAAGGCATATTTTGAACACTGTTCTTGTAAAACCTAAAGAGTGATATTCGGAGCACATTGAAGACTATGGCAAAAAGTGAAATGTCGTCCAGTAAAAAACAGGAAGAAGCACTCGAAGAAACTGCTTTCTGACATGTCCATTGTTTTCACAGGGTTAAAGCTTCCTCTATATTTCCCAGGTTGCAAGTCTGTCTTTGAGTGTTCTGCGAAGGGATAGTAATTGGCAACGGGAGGATTGTGTCGAGCAAGGAAATGTGTTCCATCTAAAATCGGAGAGAATCTTTCCGTCCAATTATTTTATGATGTTTGTATTCATCTCATAGAGTTAAATCATTCTTTGGATAAAGCAGTTTGACATCACAGTTTCTGTGGAATCTGAGAAAGGACATTTGGAAATGTTCTTTAGAATATACTGAAAAAAAAAAAAAACCTCAGAGAGAAACCAGAAGGAAGCTTTCTCTGAAATTCGGTCTTTGAGGGTTCGGAAAAAGGATAGTAAGTGGCAACCGGAGGCCTGTGTCGAGCAAGGAAATGTCTTCCATCTAATATTTGAGAGAAGCCTCTGCGCAACTCTTTTGTGAAGTTAGCGTTCATCTCATGGAGTTAAATCGTTCTTTGGATTGAGTAGTTTGAAATCACTGTTTCTGTGGAATCTGAGGAAGGACATTTCGAAACGCTCTTTAGAATATACTGAAAAAGAAATAATCTCAGAGTGAAAACAGAGGGAAGCTTTCTGTCAAACTGCTCTGTGTCACGTGAATTCCACGCTCTTTCCATTGAGCAGTATCATAACACTGTTTTTGTTTAATCTGTGAAGGGATATTCAGAGCACTTTGTGGCTTACAGTGAGAAAGGAAACCTCTTCACATAGAAACAGGAGAGAACCTTTTGGAGGAGCTGCTTTGTGTGGTCTGCATTCCACTGACAGAATTCCACTCACAGAATGACGTGTGCATTCCTCTCACCATTCTTCTCCTAGAAGATTCTGGAATATCTTTTGAAGAAAAATTTACCAAGAGACAGTCGGGAGTGTAGGGATGGCTATGGTGAAAAAGGAAATAACCTCAGACAAAAACTGGAAAGACGATTTCTGTGAAATTGCTTGTGTTAGCTACATTTATTCACCTCTCATAGTTAAAACTTTTCTTATATTATGCAGTTAGGAAACTCCATTATGCACGGATCCTCAAAGAGACATTCGGGAGCACATTCAGGCATACGGTGAAGGAAGAGATATTTTCAGATAAAAAGTGGAGAGAATATTTCTGAGAAATGACTTTGTGATGTATGCATTCCATTCAGGGAGATATATACCTCTTTTCTCATAAGGCTGTGTTTGAACACTGTTCCTGTGAAACTGAAAAAGTGATATTTTGGAGCGCATTCAGGACAATGGCGAATACTGCAATATACTGAAATAAAATTGAGGAAGAAGCATTGCAATGATCTTCTCCCTAATATGTGCATTCAGAGTTAATGCTTACTCTACGTTGTCCAGTTTTGAAACTCTGTCTTTGAAGGATTTGTGAAGGCATATTTAGTGACGCCTGGGGGCTGGTGGTCAGCAAGGAAACGTCGTCCGATGAAACCTGCAGAGAAACATTCTGAGCAATGGCTTTGCCATGTGTGCATTCGTCTCATAGAGTTAAACCGTTCTTTTGATTGAACAGCTTGAAATCACTGTTTTTGTGGAATCTGAGGGGGACATTTGGGAACGATGCTTAGAACATGGAGACAGAAATATCCTCAGGTAAAATCCAGAGGGAAGCTTTCTGTGAAACTGCTCTATGTCATCTTAATGGCTCTCACTCAGTTAAGCCCCTCTTTTCATTGAGCAGTTTTCTAACCCTGTGTATGCTTAGCGTGTGACAGGATATTCGGGAGCACTTTGAGGCTTATCGTGAGAGAGGAAATATGTTCAGACCAAAAGTGGAGAGAAGCTTTCTGAGGAACTGCCTTGTGATGTGTGCATTCCAGTCACAATTTTATACTTCTCTTCTCTTACAGCGTCGGGGAAACCCTTTAGTAGAAACAGGTACCAAGTGATATTCGGGAGCATGTTGGTACCGATGGTGCAAAGGGAAATAGACTCAGAGTAAAACTGGAAAAAGCTTTCTAGGAAACTACTCTGTGATATGTGTAATCATCTCACATAGATAATGCTTTCTTTACATTACACAGCTTGGAAACTGTCATTGACGGATCCACAAAGGGACCTTCAGGAGCACTTTGAGGACTATGGTGAAAAAAGAAATATCTTCATATCAGAAAGAGAAAGAAGCTTTCTTGGAATCCCCTTTTTGCTATGATTATTCATCTCACATAAATGAAGCTTTCTTTACATTGCACAGCTTGGAAGCACTCTCATCGATGGATCCACGAAGGGATATTTGGGATCACATGTGGGACTATAGTGAAATAGGAAGTATAGTCAGATCAAAACGGGAAAGAAGCTTTCTGTGAAACTGCTTGGTGACCGGTGCATTCCCCTCAGGGAGTTATAACTTCTTCACACAAGGCAAAATTTGAAAATTGTTTCTGTAAAACCAAAAAAGTGATATTCGGAGCACATTGAAGTCTATGGCAAAATTGAAGTTTCCAATAAAAAACAGAAAGAAGCACTCGAAGAAACTGCTCTCTGACATGTCCATTTTTACACAGGATGAAAGCGTACTCCACATTTCCCAGTTTGAAAGTTGGTTTTTGAGAGTTCTGCGAAGGGACAGTAAGTGTCAACCGGACGCCTCTGTCGAGCAAGTAAATGTCTTCTGTCGAATATTTGAGAGAAGCTCTCTGCCCAACTCCTTTGTGAAGTTTCTACTCATCTCATAGAGTTAAATTATTCTTTGGATTGAGTATTTTGAAATCACTTTTTCTGTGGAATATGAGAAAGAACATTTGGAAACGCTCCTTAGAATATCCTGAAAAACAAATAATCTCAGAGAGAAACCAGAAGGAAGTTTTCTGTGAAACTGTTCTGTGTCTCATGAATTCCGCTCACACAGTTAAGCTTCCCTTTGCAATGAGCAGAATCATAACACTGTTTTTGTTTAGTCTGCAAAAGGATATTCAGGAGTGCTTTCAGGCTTACGGTGAGAAAGGAAATGTCTTCAGATAGAAACTGGAGAGAAGCTTTCTGAGGAGCTGCTTTGTGACGTGTGCATTCCACTCACAGAATTCCACTCACAGAATGACGTGTGCATTCCACTCACAGAATGACGTGTGTACTCCACTCACCTTTCGTCTCCTAGAGGACTCCTGAATCCCTTTTGGAGAAAAAGCTACCAAGAGACATTCAGCAGTATAGGGATGGCTATGATGAAAAAGGAAATATCCTCAGACAAAAAGTGGAAAGAAGATTTCTGGGAAACTGCTTTGTGTTAGATATGTTTATTGATCTCACATAGTTAAAACTTTTCTGATATTACGTAGTTTGGAAACTCCTTCATGGAGGGATATGCAAGGGGACATCCCGGAGCACATTCAGACCTATGGTGAAAGAGGAGATATCCTCAGATAAAAACTGCATAGAAGCTTTCTGAGAAACGACTTCGTGATGCATGATTTCCACTCAGGGAGTTAACTCACTTTTCTCACAAGGCAGTGTTTGAATGCTGTTCCTGTGAAACCGAAAAACTGATATTTCAGACATATTGAGGACTATGGCGAATAGTGAAATATACTGAAATAAAATGGAGGAAAGAGCATTCCAAGAATCTCCTCTCTGATAAGTGCATCCAATTCACAGAGTTCAGGCTTACTCTATGTTGCCCCGTTTCGGAACTCTGTCTTTGAAGGATCCCTGAAGGTATATTTAGTTAGGCCTGGAGGCTTGCGGTGAGCAAGGAAATGTCTTCCGATGAAACCTGCAGAGAAACTTTCTGAGCAACTGCTTCATGATCTGTGTATTCGTCTCATAGAGTTAAACCATTGTTTGGATTGAACAGCTTGAAATCACTGGTTTTGTGAAATCTGAGGAAGGACATTTGGGATCGATCCTTAGAACACGGAGAAATAAATATTCTCAGGGATAATCCAGAAGGAAGCTTTCTGTGAAACTGCTCTGTTTCACCTTGATGGCTCTCACTCAGATAAAACCCTCTTTTCATTGAGCAGTTTTGTAACTCTGTGTATGCTTAGCATGTGACGGTATATTCGGGAGCACTTTGAGGCATAAAGTGAAAAAAGGAAATATGTTCAGACCAAAACTGGAGAGAAGGTTTCCGAGGAACTGTCTTGTGACGTGTGCATTCCACTCACAGTGTTATACTTCTCTTCTCATATAGCGTCGGGAAAACCCTTTTGGAGAAACAAGTACCAAGTGGTATTCTGGAGCATGTTGGTGCCGATGGTGAGAAGAGAAATAGCCTCCGACTCAAACTGGAAAAAGCTTTCTAGGAAATGATTCTGTGATATGTGTAATCGTCTCACATAGATAATGCCTTCTTTACATTACTTAGCTTGGAAACTTGTTGTCGGATCCACAAAGGGATCTTCAGGAGCATTTTGAGGACTACGGTGAAAAACGAAGTATCTTCAGATCAGAAAGGGAAAGAAGCTTTCTGGGAATCTGCTTTTTGTTATGTTTATTCATCTCACATACATGAAGCTTTCTTTACATTGCACAGCTTGGAAACACCCTCATAGGTGTATCCACGAAGGGTTATTTGGGATCACATGCGGGCCTATAGTGAAACACGAAATATAGTCAGATCAAAAAGGGAGAGAAGCTTTCTGTAAAACTGCTTGGTGACTGGTGCATTCCTCCCAGGGTGTTATAACTTTCTTCACATAAGGTACAATTTGAACACTGTTCCTGTAAAATCAAAGGAGTGATATTTGGAGCCCATTGAAGTATATGGCAAAATTGAAATGCCTAATACAAAACAGACAGTAGCACTCGAAGAAACTGCTCTCTGACATGTCCATTTTTACACAGCGTTAAAGCGTACACTACATTTCCCAGTTTGAAAGTCAGTCTTTGAAGGTTCTGTGAAGGGATAGTAAGTGACAACCAGAGGCCTGTGTTAAGCAAGGAAATGCCTTCCATCGAATATTTGAGAGAAGGTTTCTGCATAACTCATTTGTGAAGTTTGTCCTCATCTCATAGAGTTAAATCATTCTTTTGATTGAGTAGTTTGAAATCACTGTTTCTGTGGAATCTGAGAAAGGACATTTGGAAACGCTCTTTGGAATATCCTGAATAAGAAATACCCTCAGAGAGAAACCAGTAGGAAGCTTTCTGTGAAACTACTCTGTGTCACGTGAATTCCGCTCACACAGTTAAACTTCTCTTTTGATTGAACACTATCATAACACTGTTTTTGTTTAGTATGCAAAAGGATATCCAGGAACGTTTTGAGGCTTAACGGTGAGAAAGCAAACGTCTTCAGGTAGAAACTGGAGAGAAGATTTCTGAGGAGCTGCTTCGTGACGTGTTCATTCCATTCCCAGAATTCCACTCACACAATGATGTGTGCATTCCACTCACAGAATGACATGTGCATTCCACTCACCTTTCTTCTAATAGAGGATTCTGACATCCGTTTTGGAGAAGACACTACCAGGAGACATTAAGGATTATACAGATGGCTATGGTGAAAAAGGAAATATCCTCAGACAAAAACTGGAAAATAGATTTCTGTGAAACTGCTTTGTGTTAGGTCTATTTATTCATCTCGCATAGTTAAAACTTTTCTTATATTACGCTGTTTGTAAACTCCATCATGCACGGATCTGCAAAGGAACATTCGGGAGCACATTCAGGACTATGGTGAAAGAGGAGATATCTTCAGATAGAAAGTGGAGAAAAGATTTCTGAGAAACGACTTTCTGATGTATGCATTCCACTCAGGGAGTTATACCTCTTTTCTCACAAGGCAGTGCTTGAACACTGTTCTTCTGAATCCAAAAAAGTGATATTTAAGAGCACATTGAGGACTATGGCGAATAGTGAAATATACTGAAATAAAATTGAGGAAGAAGCATTCAAAGAATCTACTCTCTGATATGTGCATTCACTTCACAGGGTTGATGCTTACTATATATTGTCAAGTTTCGAGACTCTGTCTTTGAAGGATCTGTGAAGGGGTATTTAGTGACAACCGGAGGCTTGTGGTGAGCAAGAAAATGTATTCTGATGAAACCTGCAGAGAAACTTTCTGAGCAACAGCTTTGTGATGTGTGTATTCATACCATAGAGTTAATCCGTTGTTTGGATTGAAAAGCTTGAAATCACTGTTTTTGTGGAATCTGAGAGAGGATATTTGGGAATGATCCTTAAAACATGGAGAAAGAAATATCCTCGGGTAAAATCCAGAAGGAAGCTTTCTGTGAAACTGCTCTGTGAAGTCTTAATGGCTCTCACTCAGTTAAGCCCCTTTTTTCATTGAGCAGTTTGCTAACCCTGTGTATGCTTAGTGTGTGACGGGATATTCAGAAGCAGTCTGAGGTTTACGGTGGAAATGAAAATCTGTTCAGACCAAAACTGGAGAGAAGCTTTCCGAGGAACTGCCTTGAGATGCGTGCATTCCACTCAGAGTTTTATACCTCTCTTCTCATACAGCGTCGGGGAAACCCTTTCGGGGAATCAGGTACCAAATGATATTCGGGAGCATGTTGGTGCCAATGGTGAAAAGGGAAATAGCCTCAGACTGAAACTGGAAAAAGCTTTATAGGAAACTACTCTGTGATATGTGTAAACGTCTCACATAAATAATGCTTTATTTACATTATGCAGCTTGGAAACTGTCATGGACTGATCCATGAAGAGACCTTCGGGATCACTTTGAGGACTATGGTGAAAAACGAAACATCTTCAGATTAGAATGGGAAAGAAGCTTTCTGTGAATCTTCTTTTTGCTATGTTTATTCATCTCACATAGATGAAGCTTTCTTTACATTACACAGCTTAGAAACTCCCTTGTTGATCGATCTGCGAAGGGATATTTGGGATCACTTTAAGGCCTATAGTGAAATAGGAAATATAGTCAGATCAAAACGAGAGAGAAGCTTTCTGAGAAACTGCTTGGTGAGGTGTGCATTCCACTCATTCAGTTCTAGCTTTCTTCCCATTGGCACAATTTGACAACTGTTCCTGAAAAACCAAATGCATGATATTCGGAGCACAATGAAGACTATGGCAAAATGTAATTATCCAACAATGAACAGAAAGAAGTACTCAAAGACACTCCTTACTGACATGTCCATTTTTACACAGGGTTAAAGTTCACTCTACATTTCACAGTGTGAAAGTCAGTCTTTGAGGGTTCTGGGAAGGGATAGTAAGTGGCAACCAGAGGCCTGTGTTGAGCAAGGAAATGTCTTCCATCGAATATTTGAGAGAAGCTTTCTGTGCAACTCTTCTGTGAAGTTTGTGCTCATATCATGGAGTTAAATCATTCTTTGGACTGCCTAGTTTGAAATCACTGTTTCTGTGGAATCTGCGAAATGACATTTGGAAATGCTCTTTAGAATATCCTGAAAAAGCAATAATCTCAGAGAGAAACGAGATTGAAGCTTTTTGTGAAACTGTGCAGTGTCACGTGAATTCCGCTCACACAGTTAAGCTTCTCTATTCATTGAGCAGTATCATAACACTGTTTTTGTTTAGTCTGCGAAGGGATATTCAGGAGCTCTTTGAGGCTTATGGTGAGAAAGGAAACCTCTTCAGATAGAAATTGGAGAGAAGCTCTCTGAGAAACTGCTTTGTGAGGTGTGCATTCCACACACAGAATTCCACACACAGAATGACGTTTGCATTCCCCTCACAGAATGACATGTGCTTTCCACTCACCTTTCTTCACCAAGAATATTCCGGAATCTCTTTGGCGAAAAAGCTACCATGAGACATTCGTGAGTATAGGATTGCCTATGGTGAAAAACGAAATATCCTCAGACAAAAAGTGGAGGGAAGATTTCTGTGAAACTGCTTTGTTTTAGATATATTTATTCATCTCGCATAGTTAATACTTTTCTTATATTACGCAGTTTGGAAACTCCGTCATACACATATCTGCGAAGGGACATTTGGGAGCACAGTCAAGCCTACGGTGAAAGAGGAGATATCTTTAGATAAAAAGTGGATAGAAGCTTTCTGAGAAACGACTTTGTGTTGTATGCATTCCACTCAGGGAGTTATACCTCTTTTCTCAGAAGGCAGTGTTTGAACACTGTTCCTGTGAAACCGAAAAAGTGATATTTCAGAGCTCAATAAGGACTATGGTGAATAGTGAATTGTACTGTAAGAAAATCGAGGAATAAACGTTCGTAAAATCTGCTCTCCGATATGTGCATTCACTTAATAGAGTTAATGCTTACCCTATGTTGCCCAGTTTCGAAACTCTGTCTTTGAAGGATCTATTAAGGGGTATTTAGTGACACCTGGAAGCCCATGGTGAGCAAGGAAACGCCTTCCAATGAAGCCTGCAGAGAAACTTTCTGAGAAACTGCTTTGGTATGTGTGTATTCATCTTATAGAGCTAAACCATTCTTTGTATTGAACATCTTGAAATTATTGTTTTTGTGGAATCTGAGGGTGGACATTTGGGAACGATCCTGAGAACATGGAGAAAGAAATATCCTCAGGTAAAATCCAGACGGAAGATTTCTGTGAAACTGCTCTGCACCGTGTTAATGAAGAGAAACTGCTCTTCTCACTCAGTTAAGCCCCTCTTTTCATTGGGCAGTTTTCTAACCCTGTGTATGCTTAGCGTGTGACAAGATATTCGGGAGCACTTTGAGGCATACGGTGAAAAAGTAAATATGTTCAAACAAAACTGGAGAGAAGCTTTCTGAGGAACTGCCTTGTGACGTGTGCATTCCACTCACAGTGTTATAACTCTCTTCGCATACAGCGTCTGGGAAACCCTTTTGGAGAAACAGGTATCAAGTAATATTCGGGAGAATGTTGGTGCCGATGGTGAAAAGGGAAATAGCCTCACACAAAAACTGGAAAGAAGCTTTCTAGGAAACTACTCTGTGATATGTGTAATCATCTCACCTACAAAATGCTTTCTTTACATTACACAGCTTGGAAACTGTGGTGGACAGATCCATGAAGGGAACATCGGGAACACTTTGAGGACTATGTTGAAAAAAGAAATCTCGTCAGAAAAAAACAGGAAAGAAGCGTTCCGTGAATCTGCTTTTTGCTATGTTTCTTCATCTCACATAGGTGAAGCTTTCTTGACATTAAACAGCTTGGAAACTCCCTTGTGGATGGATCCGTGAAGGGAGGTTTGACATCACATTCAGGCCTATAGTGAATTAGGAAATATAGTCAGATCAAAACGGGAGAGAAGCTTTCTGAGAAACTGCTTGATGACGTGTGCATTCCACTCAGGGACTTATAGCTTTCTTCTCATATGGCACATTTTGAACACTCTTCTTGTAAAACCAAAGAGTGATATTCGGAGCACATTGAAGACTGTAGCAAAATTGAAATATCCAAAAAAAAAAAGCAGAAAAAAGCACTCAAAGAAACTGCTCTCTGACATGTCCATTTTTACACAGGGTGAAAGCTTACTCTACGCTTCCCAGTTTGAAAGTCTGTCTTTGAGGGTTCTGTGAAGGGTTAGTAAGAGGCAACAGAGGCCTGTGTCGAGCAAGGAAATGTCTTCAATCGAATATTTGAGAGAAGCTTTCTGTGTAACTCTTTTGTGAAGCTTGTTCTCATCTCATAGAGTTAAATCATTCTTTGGATTGAGTAGTTTGAAATCACTGTTTCTGTGGATTCTGTGAAATGACATTTGGAAACACTCTTTAGAATATCCTGAAGAAGAAATAACCTCAGATAGAAACCAGAAGGAAGCTTTCTGTGAAACTGCTCTCTGTCTCGTGACTTCTGCTCACACTGTTAAGCTTCTCTTTTCATTGAGCAGTATCATAACACTGTTTTCATTTAGTCTGCGAAGGGATACTCAGGAGTGCTTTGAGGCTTACGGTGAGAAAGGAAACATCTTCAGATAGAAACTGGAGAGAAAATTCTGAGGAGCTGATTTTTGACGTGTGCATTCCACTCACGGAATTCCATTCACAGAATGACCTGTGCATTCCACTCACAGAATGACTTTTGCATTCCTCTCACCTTTGTTCTCCAAGGATGGTTATGGTGAAAAAGGAAATATCCTCAGGCAAAACTGGAAAGAAAATTTCTGTGAAACTGCTTTGTGTTAGATATATTTATTCATGTCACATAGTTAAAACTTTTCTTATATTACACAGTTTGGAGACTCCGTCATGCACGGATCTGGGAAGGGACATTCGGGAGCACATTCAGGCCTACGGTGAAAGAGCTCATATGTTCAGAAAAACTGGAGAGAGAAGCTTTCTGAGAAACGACTTCGTGATGTATTCATTCCACTCAGGGAGTTATACCTCTTTTCTCACATGGCAGTGTTTGAACACTTTTCCAGTGAACCTGAAATACTGATGTTTCAGAACACATTGAGGACTAAGGTGAATAGTGATATGTACTAAAATAAAATCGCACAAGAAGGGTTCCAGGGATCTGCTCTCTGATATGTTCATTCAATTCACAGAGATAATGCTTACTTCAAGTTGCTCAGTTTCAAAACTCTGTCTTTGAATAACCTGTGAAGGGATATTTAGTGACGCCTGGAGGCTTGTTGTGAGCAAGGAAATGTTTTCCGATGAAACATACAGAGAAATTTTTTGAGCCACTGCTTTGTGATGTGCGTATTCATCTCATAGAGTTAAACTGTTCTTTTGATTGAATAGCTTGAATTCACGGCTTTTGTGGAATATGAGGAAGGACATTTGGGAACGATACTTAGAACATGGAGAAAGAAATATCCTCAGGTAAAATCCAGAAGGAAGCTTTCTGTGAAACTGCTCTGTGTCGTCTTAATGGCTCTCACTCCATTAAACCCCTCTTTCATTGAGCAGTTTTCTCACGCTGTGAATGCTTAGTGTGACGGGATATTCCAGAGCACTTTGAGGCTTACAGTGAAAAAGGAAATATGTTCAGACCAAAACTAGAGAGAAGCATTCCGAGGAACTGCCTTGTGACGTGTGCATTCCACTCACAGTGTTATACCTCTCTTCTCATACAACGTTGGGGAAACCTTTTTGGGGAAACAGGAACCAAGTGATATTTGGGAGCACATTGTTGCCGATGGTGAAAAGGGAAATAGCCTCAAACTAGAACTGGAAAAATCTTTCTAGAAAACTACTCTGTGATATGTGTAATCATCTCACATATATAATGATTTCTTTGCATTACGCAGCTTGGAAACTGCCATGGACGACCCAGGAAATGACCTTCACTAACACTTTGAAGACTGTGGTGAAAAACGAAATATCTTCAGATAAAAATTGGAAAGAAGCTTTCTATGAATCTGCTTTTTGCTATGTTTATTCATCTCACACAAATGAAGCTTGCTTTATAATACACAGCTTGGAAACTCCCTCTTGGATGGATCCACGAAGGGATATTTGGGATCACATTCGGGGCTATAGTGATATAGGAAATATAATCAGATAAAAAGGGGAGAGAAGCTTTCTGTGAAACTGTTTGGTGACGTGTGCATTCCACTCACGGAGTTATAATTTTCTTCTCATAAGGCACAATTTGAACGCTATTCCTGTACAACCTAAAGAGTGATATTTGGAGCACATTGACTGCTATGGCAAAATTGAAATGTACAATAACAAGCAGAAAGAAGCACTCGAAGAAACTGCTCTCTGACATATCAATTTTTACACAGGGTTAAAGCTTACTCTACATTTCCCAGTTTGAAAGTCGGTCTTTGAGGGTACTTCAAAGGGATAGTAAGTGGCAAACTGTGGCCTTTGTCAAGCAAGGAAACGTCTTCCGTTGAATATTTGAGAGAAGCTTCCTGTGAAACTCTTTTATGAGATTTGTGTTCATCTCATAGTGTTAAATCATTCTTTGGATTGAATAGTTTGAAATCACTGTTTCTGTGGAATGTGAGAAAGGACATTTGGAAACGCTCTTTAGAATACCCTGAAAAAAAGTAACCTCAGAAAGAAAGCAGAAGGAAGCTTTCTGTGAAATTGCTCTGTGTCACGTGAACTCCGCTCACACAGTTAATCTTCTCTTTTCATTGAGCAGTATCTTACACTGTTTTTGTTTAGTCTGAGAAGGGATATTCCGGAGAGCTTTGAGGCTTTTGGTGAGAAAGGAAACGTTTTCAGCTAGGAATTGGAGAGAAGCTTTCTGAGGACCTGCTTTGGGACGTGTGCATTCCACTCACAGAATTCCACTCAATGAATGACGTGTGCATTCCACTCACCTTTCTTCTCCTAGAGGATTCTGGAAACCCTATAGGAGAAAAAGCTACCAAAAGACATTCACGAGTACATGGATGGCTATGGTGAAAAAGGAAATATCCTCAGACAAAAACTGGAAAGAAGATTTCTGTGAAACTGCTTTGTGTAAGATATGTTAATTCATCTCGCATAGTTAAAACTTTTCTTATATTATGCAGTTTGGAAGCTCCGTCATGCAGGGATCCATGAAGGGACACTCGAGAGCATATTCAGGCCAACAGTGAAAGAGGAGATATCTTCAGTTAAAACGTGGAGAGAAGCTTTTGAGAAACGACTTTGTGATGTATGCATTCCACTCAGGGAGTTATACCTCTTTTCTCACAAGGCAGTGTTTGAAAACTGTTCCTGTGAAACCGAAAATGTGATTTTTCAGAGTGCCTTGAGGACTATGGCGAATAGTACAATATACTGACATAAAATCGAGGAAGAAGCATTCCAAGAATCTGCTCTCTCATAAATGCATTCACTTCACAGAGTTAATGCTTACTCTATCTTTCCCCGTTTCGAAACTCTGTCTTTGAAGAATCTGTGAAGGGATATTTAGTGACGCCTGGAGGCTTGTGGTGAGCAAGGAAAAGTCTTCTGATGAAACCTGCAGAGAAACTTTCTGAGCAAATGCTTTGCGATGTGTGTATTCGTCCCATAGAGGTAAATCTTTCTTTGGATTGAACAGCTTGAAATCACGGTTTTTGTGGAATCTGATGAAGGACATTTGGGAATGATTCTTAGAACATGGAGACAGAAATATCCTCAGGTAAAATCCAGAAGGAAGCTTTCTGTGAAACTGCTCTGTGTCGTCTTAATGGCTCTCACTCAGATAAGCCCCTCTTTTCATTGAGCAGTTTTCTAACCCTGTGTATGCTTAGCATGTGATGGGATATTCAGGAGCACTTTGAAGCTTATGGTGAAAAAGAAAATGTGTTCAGAACAAAACTGGAGAGAATCTTTCCGAGGAACTGCCCTGTGAAGTGTGCATTCCACTCACAGTGTTATACCTGTCTTCTCATACAGCATCGGGGAAACCGTTTTGGAGAAACAGGTACCGAGTGGTATTCGGGAGCTCGATGGTGCCAATGGAGAAAAGGGAAATAGCCTCAGACTAAAACTGGAAAAACATTTCTAAGAAACTATACTGTGATATGTGTAATCATCTCACATAGATAATGCTTTCCTTTCATTACGCAGCTTGGAAACTGTCATGCACGGATCCACAAAGGGACCATCAAGAGCACTTTGAGGACTATGGTGAAAAACGTAATATCTTCAGGAAAAAACGGGAAAGAAGCTTTCTGTGAATCTGCTTTCTGCTATGTTTATTCATCTCACATATATGAAGCTTTCTTTACATTACACAGCTTGGAAACTCCCTTATGGATGGTTCCACGAAGGAATATTTGGGATCACATCCAGGCCTCTAGTAAAATAGGAAATATAGTCAGATCAAAACCGGAGAGAAGCTCTATGAGAAAATGCTTGGTGACATGTGCATTCCACTCAGGGAGTTAAAATGTTCTTCTCATTTGAACACTGCTCCTGTAAAACCAAAAGAGTGACATTCGGAGCCCATTGAAGACTATGGCAAAATTGAAATGTCCAATAAGAAACAGAAAGAAGCACTCGAAGGAACTGCTCTCTCACATGTCCATTTTTACACAGGAAAGCTTACTCTACATTTCCCAGTTTGAAAGTTGGTCTTTGAAGGTTCTGTGAAGGGTTAGTAGGTGGCAACCAGAGGCCTGTGTCAAACAAGGAAATGTCTTCCATCGAATATTTGAGAGAAGATTTCTGTACAACTTTTTTGTGAAGTTTGTGCTCATCTCATAGAGTTAAATCATTCTTTGGATTGAGTAGTTTGAAATCACTGTTTCTGTGGAATCCGATAAAGGACAGTTGGAAACGCTCTTTAGAATATCCTGAAAAAGAAAAAATCTCAGAGAGAAAGCAGAAGGAAACTTTCTGTGAAACTGCTCTGTGTCACGTGAATTCCGCTCACACAGTTAAGCTTCCCTTTTCATTGAGCAGTTTCGTAACACTTTTTTGTTTCCTCTGTGAAGGAATATTCAGGAGCACTTTAAAGCTTATGGTGAGAAAGGAAACTTCGTCACGAAAGAACTGGACAGAAGCTTTCTGTGTAGCTGTTTTGTGACATGTGCATTCCACTCACAGAATTCCACTCACAGAATGATGTGTGCATTCCACTCACAGAATGACGTGTGATTCCATTCATCTTTCTTCTCCTAGAGGATTCCGGAATACCTTTTGGAGAAAAAGATACCAAGAGACATTCGGGAGTATAGGGATGGCTATGGTGAAAAAGGAAAGAACCTCAGACAAAAAAAGGAAAGAAGATTTCTGTGAAACTGCTTTGTGTTAGATATATTTATTCATCTCGCATAGTTAAAACATTTCTTATTTTCTTATTTTACGCAGTTTGGAAACTCCGTTATGCACGGATTCATGAAGGGACATTTGGGAGCACATTCAAGCCTATGGTGAAACAGGAGATATCTTCAGATAAAAAGTGGAGAGAAGCTTTCTGAGAAACGACTTTGAGATGTATGCATTCCACTCAGGGAGTTATACCTTTTTTCTCACAAGGCAGTGTTTGAACACTGTTCTTTGAAACTGAAAAAGTGATATTTCAGAGCACATTGAGGACTATGTCGAATATTGAAACATACCAAAATAAAATCGAGGAAGAAGCGTTCCAAGAATTTGTTCTCTGATATGTGCATTGACTTCACAGAGTTAATGCATACTCTATGTTGCCCAGTTTCGAAACTCTGTCTTTGAGGTATCTGTGAAGGCACATTTAGCGACGCTCAGAGGCTTGTGGTGACCAAGGAAACGTCTTCCGATGAATCCTGCAGAGACACTTTCTGAGCAACTACTTTGCGATGTGTGTATTTGTCCCATAGAGTTAAACCATTCTTTGGATTGAAGAGCTTCAAATCAGTGTTTTTGTGGAATGTGAGGTAGGACATTTGGGAACGATCCCTAGAACATGGAAAAGGAAATATCTCCAGGAAAAATCCAGAAGGAAGCTTTCTGTGAAACTGCTCTGTGTCATCTTAATGGCCCTCACTCAGTTAAGCCCCTACTTTCATTGAGCAGTTTTCTAACCCTGTGTATGCTTAGCGTGTGACAGGATATTCGGGAGCACTTTGAGGCTTACGGTGGAAAAGGAAATATGTTCAGACCAAAACTGGAGAGAAGCTTTCCGAGGAACTGCCTGGTGACGTGTTCATTCCACTCACAGTGTTATACCTCTCTTCTCATACAGGGTCGGGGAAACCCTTTTGGGGAAACAGGTACCAAGTGATACTCGGGAACATGTTGGTGCCAAAGGTTAAAAGAGAATGAGCCTCAGACAAAACCAGGAAAAAAGTTTCTAGGAAACTACTCTGTGATACGTGTAATCATCTCACATAAATAATGCTTTCTTTACATTACACAGCTTGGAAACTGTCATGGACGTATCCACGAAGGGATGTTCAGGAGCACTTTGAGGATTATGGTGAAAAACAAAATATCTTCAGATCAGAATGGGAAAGAAGCATTCTGTGAATCTGCTTTTTGCTATGTTTTTTCATCTCACATAGATGAAGTTTTCTTTACATTACACTGCATGGAAACGTCCTCGTGGATGAATCCACGAAGGGATATTTGGGATCACATTCGGGCCTATAGTGAAATAGGAAATATAGTCAGATCAAAACGGGAGAGAAGCTTTCTGAGAAACTGCTTACTGACATGTGCATTCCACTCGTGGAGTTATAACTTTCTTCCCATAAGGCACAATTTGAACACTGTTCCCGTAATACCAAAAGAGTGATATTCGAAGCACATTGAAGACTATGGCAAAATTAAAATGTGCAATAAAAAACAGAAGGAAGCACTTGAAAAAACTGCTCTCTGACCTGTTCGTTTTTACACAGGGTTAAAGCTTACTCTACATTTCCCAGTTTGAAAGTCAGTCTTTGAGGGTTCTGTGAAGGTATAGTAAGTGGCAACCGGAGGCCTGTGTCAAGCAACGAATTATCTTCCATTGAATACTTGAGAGAAGCTTTCTGCACAATTCTTTTGTGAAGTTTGTGCTCATCTCATAGAGTTAAATCATTCTTTGGATTGAGTAGTTTGAAATCATTGTTTCTGCAGAATCTGCGAAATAACATTTGGAAACACTCTTTAGAATATCCTGAAAAAGAAATAACCACAGAGAGAAACCAGCGGGAAGCTTTCTGTGAAACTGCACTGTGTTACGTGAATTCCGCTCACACACTTAAGCTTCTCTTTTCATTGAGCAGTATCATAACACTGTGTTTGTTTATTCTGTGAAGGGATATTCAGGAGCGCTTTGAGGCTTACAGTGAGAAAGGAATTGTCTTCATATAGAAACAGGAGTGAAGCTTTCTGAGGAGCTTCTTTGTGATCTGTGCATTCCACTCACAGAATTCCACTCACAGATTGAGGTGTGCATTCCACTCATAGAATGTTGTGTGCATTCCACTCACCTTTCTTCTCCTAGAGTATTCCCGAATCCCTTTTGGAGAAAAAGCTACCAAGAGACATTCGGGAGTATAGGTATGGCTATGGTGAAAAAGGAAATATCCTCAGACAAAAACTGGAAAGAAGATAACTGTGAAACAGCCTTGTGTTAGATATATTCATTCACTCGCATAGTTAAAACTGTTCTTATATTACGCAGTTTGGAAAATCCATCATGCATGGGTCTGTGAAGAGACATTCAGAACCACATTCAGGCTGACTGTGAAAGAGGAGACAACTTCAGATAAAAACTGGAGAGAAGCTTTCTGAGAAAAGGCTTCATGAGGCATGCATTCCACTCAGGGAGTTATACCTCTTTTCTCAAAAAGCAGTGTGTAAACACATATCCTGTGAACCTGAAAAGGTGATATTTCAGAGCGCATTGTGGACTATGGCGAATAGTGAAATATACTGAAATAAAATCGAGGAAAAAGCGTTCCAAGAATCTGCTCTCTGATATGTGCATCCACTTCACTGAGTTAATGCTTACTCTATGTTACCCAGTTTGGAAACTCTGTCTTTGAAGAATTTGTGAAGGGATATTTAGCGACACCCGGAGGCATATGAGCAAGGAAACGTCTTCCAATGAAAGCTTCAGAGAAAATATCTGAGCAACTGCTTTGTGATGTGTGTATTTGTCTCATAGAGTTAAATCGTTCTTTGGATTGAACAGCTTGAAATCACTGTTTTTGTGTAATCTGAGGAAGGACCTTTGGGAACGATACCTAGAAAATGGAGAAAGAAGTATCCTCAGGTAAAATCCAAAAGGTAGCTTCCTGTGAAACTGCTCAGTGTTGTCTTAATTCCTCTCACTCAGTTAAGCCTATCTTTTCATTCAGCAGTTTTATAACCCTGTGTATGTTTAGCGTTTGATGCGATATTCGGGAGCACTTTGAGGCTTATGGAGAAAAGAAGTATGTTCAGACCGAAACTGGAGAGAAGCTTTCCGAGGAAATGCTTTTTGTCATGTGCATTCCAGTCAGAGTACTATACCTCTCTTCTCATAGAGCGTCGGGGAAACCCTTTTGGAGGAACAGGTACCAAGTGATATTCGGGAGCATGTTGATGCCAATGGTGAAAAGGGAAATAGCCTCAGAGAAAAACTGGAAACAAGTTTTCTAGGAAACTACTCTTTGATATGTGTAGTCATCTCACATAGATAAATCTTTATTTACATTACCCAACTTGGAAACTCTCATGGATGGATCCAGGATGGACCTTCAGGAGCACATTCTGGACTGTGTTGAAAATGGAAACCTTTTCAGATAAAGACTGGAAAGAAGTTTACTGTGAATCTGCATTTTGCTGTTTATTCCTCTCACAGAGATGAAGCTTTCTTTACATTATGCATCTTGGAATCTCCCTCGTGGATGGATCCAGGAAGGGATATTTGGGATCAGATTCGGGCCTATAGTGAAATAGGAAATATAGTCAGATCAAAACGGGAGAGAAGCTTTCTGAGAAACTGCTTGGTGACGTGTACATTCCACTCAGGGATTTATAACTTTCATCTCATAAGGCACAATTTGAACTCAGTTCCTTTAAAACCAAAACAGTGATATTCAGAGCATATGGAAGTCTATGGCAAAATTCAAACGTCCAATAAAAAACAGAAAGAAGCACTCGAAGAAACTACTCTCGTACATATCCCATTTTAAGAGGGTGAAATCTAACTCTACAATTCCCAGTTTGAAAGTCGGTCTTTGAGGGTTCTGTCAAGGGATAGTAGGTGGCAACCAGAGGTCTGTGTTGAGCAAGGAAATGTCTTCCATCGAATATTTGAGAGAAGCTTTCTGTGCAACTCTTTTGTGAAGTTTGTGCTTATCTCATAGAATTAAATCATTCTTTGGTTTCAGTAGTTTGAAATCACTGTTTCTTTGGAATCTGAGAAAGGACAATTGGGAACGCTCTCTAGAATATCCTGAAAAAAAAAAAATAACCTCAGAGAGACACAAGAAGGAAGCTTTCTGTGAAACTGCTCTATGTCACATAAATTCCGCTCACACAGTTAAGCATCTATTTTTAATGAGCAGTCTCATAACACTGCTTTTGTTTTTTCTGCGAAGGGATATTAAGGAGCGCGTTGAGGCTTATCGTGAGAAAGAAAACGTCTTCAGATAGAAACTGGAGAGATGCTTTCTGAGGAGCTGCTTTTGAAGTGTCCATTCCACTCACAGAATTCCACTCACAGAATGACGTGTGCATTCCACTCACCTTTCTTCTTCTAGAGGATTCCGAAATCCCTTTTGGAGAAAAAGCTATCAAGAGACATTCGAAGTATAGAGATGTTTATGGTGAAAAAGGAAATATCCTCAGACAAAACCTGGAAAGAAGATTTCTGTGAAACTGCTTTATGTTACAAATATTTATTCATCTCGCATAGTTTAAACTTTTGTTATATTAGACAGTTTAGAGGCTCCGTCATGCTCCAATCCATGAAGGGACATTCAAGAGCATATTCAGGACCACGGTGAAGGAGTAGATATCTTCAGATAAAAACTGGATAGAAGTTTTCTGAGAAACAAATTTGTGACATATACATTCCACTCAGGGAGTTATACCTTTTTTTCTCACAATGCAGTGTTTGAGCAATGTTCGTGTGAAACCGAAAAAGTGATATTTCGGAGCACACTCAGGACTATGGAAAAGAGTGAAATATACTGAAATAAAATCGAGAAAGAAACGTCCCAAGAATCTGCTCTCTGGTATATGCATTCACTTCACAGGGTTAATGCTTACTCTATGTTGCCCAGTTTCGAAACTCTGTCTTTGAAGAATCTGTGAAGAGATATATAGTGATGCACAGAGGCTTGTCGTGAGCAAGGAAACGTCTTCCAATGAAACCTGCAGAGAAATCTTCTGAACAACTGCTTTGCAGTGTGTGTATTCGTCTCATAGAGTTAAACCGTTCTTCAGATTGAACAGCTAGAAATCCCTGTTTTTTTGAAATCTGAGGAAGGACATTTGAGAATGATCATTAGAATATGGAGAAAGAAATATCCTCAGGTAAAATCCAGAAGGAAGCTTTCTGGAAAATACTCTGTGTCATCTTAATTCCTATCACTCAGTTAAGCCTCTCTTTTCATTGAGTAGTATATTCGGGAGCACTTTGAGGCTTACAGTGAAAAAGGAAATATGTTTACGGCGAAGCTGGAGAGAGGCTTTCCGAGGAACTGCTTTGGGACGTGTGCATTCCATTCACAGTGTTATACCTCTCTTCTCATACAGCGTCGGGAAAACCGTTTTGGAGAAATGGTACCAAGTGATATTCGGGAGCATGTTGATGCTGATGGTGAAAAGGGTAAAGGCCTCAGGCAAAGGCTGGAAAGAAGTTTCTAGGAAACTACTCTGTGATATATGTAATCATATGACATAGATTAAGCTTTCTTTACATTACGCTGCTTGGAAACTGTCATGGACGGACCCAGGAAGGGACCTTCGGGAAAACATACAGGACTATCATGAAAAAGGAACTATCTTCAGTAAAAACTGGAAAGAAGCTTTCTGTGAATCTGCTTGTTGCTAAGTTTATTCACCCCAAATACATGAAGATTTCCTTACATTATGCAGCTTGGAAATTACCTCGAGCATGGATCCGTGGAGCGATATTTGGGATCACATTCGGGCCTATGGTGAAATAGAAAATATAGTCAGATAAGAACTGGAGAGAAGTCTCCTGAGAAACTGCTTGGTGACGTGTTCATTACACTCAGGAAGTTGTGACCTTCTTCTCATTAGGCACAGTTTGAACACTGTTCCTGTAAAACCAAAAGAGTGACATTCGGAGCACATTGCAGATTATGCCAAAAAGTGAAAGGTCGTCCAGTAAAAAGCAGAAAGAAGGACTCGAAGAAACTGATCTCTGACCTGTCCATTATTCACCGGGTTAAAGCTTACTCTACATTTCTCAGTTGGAAAGTCTGTCTTTGAGCATTCTGTGAAGGGATAGTAAGTGGCAACCACAGGACTGTGTAGAGCAAGGAAATGTCTTCCATCGAAAACTGGAGAGAAACTTTATGTGCAACTCTTTTGTGATGTTTGTATTCATCTCATAGAGTGAAATCATTCTTTGGATTCAGCAGTTTGAAATCACTGTTTCTGTGGAATCTGAGAAAAGACATTTGGAAACGCTCTTTGGAATATCCTGTAAAAGAAATACCCTCAGAGAGAAACCAGAAGGACGCTTTCTGTGAATCTGCTGTATATCACGTGAATTCCGCTCACACAGTTAAGCTTCTTTTTTCATTCAGCAGTATCATAACACTGTTTTCGTTTAGTCTGTGAAGAGATATTTTGGAGTGCTTTGAGGCTTACAGAGAGAAAGGAAACCTCTTCAGATAGAAACTGGAGAGAAGCTTTCACAGAATTCCACTCACAGAATGACATGTGCATTCCACTCACAGAATGACGTGTGCATTCCACTCACCTTTCTTCTCCTGGAGGATTCAGGAATCCCTTTTGGAGAAAAAGCTACCAAGAGACATTTGGGAGTATAGGGATGTCTATGATGAAAAAGGAAATATCCTCAGACAAAAACTGGATAGTAGATTTCTGTGAAACTGCTTTGCTTTAGATATATTTATTCATGTCCAATAGTTAAAACTTTTCGTATATTATGCAGTTTGGAAACTTCATCATGCACGGATACATGAAGGGATATTCGGGAGCACATTCAGGCCAATGGTGAAATAGGAGATATCTTCAGATAAAAAGGGGAGAGGAATTTTCTGAGCAAAGACTATGTGATGTATGCATTCCACTAAGGGAGTTATACCTCTTTTCTCACAAGGCAGTGTTTGAACACTGTTCCTGTGAAATGAAAAAAGTGATATTTGGAGCGCATTGAGGACTATGGGGAATAGTGAAATATACTGAAATAAAATCGAGGAAGAAGCATTCCAAGAATCTACTCTCTGATATGTGCATTCACTTCACAGAGTTAATGATTCCTGTATGTTGTCCAGTTTCGAAACTCTGCCTTTGAAGCATCTTGGAAGGGATATTTAGTGACGCCCGGAGGTTTGTGGTGAGCAAGGAAATGTCTTCCGATGAAACCTGCAGAGAAATTTTCTCAGCAACTGCTTTGCGAAGTGTGTATTAGTCTCATAGAGTTAAACCGTTCTTCGGATTGAACAGCTTAAAATCACTGTTTTTGTGGAATCTGAGGAAGGACAGTTGGGAACGATCCTTAGAACATGGAGAAAGAAATATCCTCAGGTAAAATTCAGAAGGAAGCTTTCTGTGAAACTGTTATGTGTCGTCTTAAAGGCTCACACTCAGTGAAGCCTCTCTTTCATTGAGAAATTTTCTAACCCTGTGTATGCTTAGCATGTGATGGGATATTCGGGAGCACTTTGAGGCTTAAGGTGAAAAAGGAAATATGTTCAGACCAAACCTGAAGAGAAGCTTTCCAAGGAAATGATTTGTATCATGTGCATTCCAGTCAGAGTGTTATACTTCTCTTCTCATACAGCATCGGGGCAACTCTTTTGGTGGAACAGGTACCAAGAGATATTTGGAAGCATGTTGATGCCGAGGGTGAAAAGAGAAATAGCCTCAGAGAAAAACTGGAAAGAAGCTTTCTAGGAAACTACTCTTTTATATGTGTAATCATCTCGCATAGTTAAAGCATAGAGAAACTTTCTGAGCAACGGCTTTGCGATGTGTGTTTTCGTCTCATAGAGTTAACCCGTTCTTTGGATTGAACAGCTTGAAACCACTGTTTTGGTTAAATCTGAGGAAGGACCTTTGGGAACAATACTTAGAATATGGAGAAAGAAGTATCCTCAGGTAAAATCCAAAAGGTAGCTTTCTGTGAATCTGCTCTGTGTCGTCTTAATTCCTCTCAATCAGTTAAGCTTCTCTTTTCATTGAGTAGTTTTAAAACCCTGGTATGTTTTGCATGTGGTGCGAAATTCGTGATCAGTTTGAGGCTTACAGTGAAAATGGAAATATGTTCAGATCGAAACTGGAGAGAAGCTTTCCGAGGAATTGCTTTGTCTCATGCGCATTCCAGTCAGAGTGTTATACCTCTCTTCTTATACAGCGTTGGGGAAACCTTTTTGGAATAACAGGTACCAAGTGATATTCGGGATCATGTTGATGCAGATGGTGTAAAGGGAAATAGCCTCAGAAAAAAAGTGGAAAGAAGCTTTCTGGGAAACTACTCTTTGATACGTGTAATCATCTCACATAGGTAAAGATTTCTGTACATTACGCAACATTACGCAATTATGTGCATTCACTTCACAGAGATAATGCTTACTCTATGTTGCCCAGTTTTGAAACTCTGTCTTTGAAGGATCTGTGAAGCGATATTTAGTGACGACTGGAGTCTTGTTGTGAGCAAGGAAACGTCTTTCGATGAAACATGCAGAGAAACATTCTGAGCAACTGCTTTGTGATGTGTGTATTCGTCTCATAGATTTAAACCATGCCGATGGTGAAAAGGGAAATAGCCTCAGGCTAAAACTGGAAAAAGCTTTCTAGGAAACTACTCTGTGATATGTGTAATCATCCCACATAGATGATGCTTTCCTTACATTACGCAGCTTGGAAACTCTCATGGACGGATCCAGGAAGGGACCTTAGCAAGCACTTTGAGGACTATGGTGAAAAACGAAATATCTTCAGATAAAAACAGGAAAGAAGCTTTCTGTGAATCTGCTTTTTGCTATGTTTATTCATCTCACATAGATGAAGCTTTCTTTACATTACACAGCTTGGAAACTCCCTCGTGGATGGATCCACGAAGGGATATTTGGGATCACATTCGGGCCTATAGTGAAATAGGAAATATAGTCAGATCCAAACGGGAGAGAAGCTTTCTGAGAAAATACTTGGTGACGTCTGAATTTCACTCAGGGTGTTATAACTTTCTTCTCATAAGGCACAATTTGAACACTGATCCTCTAAAACCAAAAGAGTGATATACGGAGCACATTGAAGACTATGGCAAAATTGAAATTTCCATTAAAGAACGGAAAGAAGCACTCGAGAAAACTGCTCTCTCACATGTCCATTTTTACACAGATTTAAAGCTTACTCTACATTTCCCAGTTTGAAAGTCAGTTTTGAGGGTTCTTGGAAGGGACAGTAAGTGGCAAACGGAGGACTGTGTCGAGAAAGGAAATGTCTTACATCGAATATTTGAGAGAAGATTTGTGCACAACCCTTTGTGAAGTACACAAACTTCATAGAGTTAAATCATTCTTTAGATTGAATAGTTTGAAATCGCTGTTTCTGTGGAACCTGAGAAAGGACATTTGGAAATGCATTTTAAAATACCCTGAAAAAGAAATAACCTCAGAGAGAAACAAGAAGGCAGGTTTTATTAAACTGCTCTGTGTCACGTGAATTCCTCTCTCGCAGTTAAGCTTCTCTTTTCATTGAGCAGTATCATAACACTGTTTTTGATTAGACTGCGAAGGGATATTCAGGAGTGCTTTGAGGCTTATGGTGACAAAGGAAACGTCTTCACATAGAAACTAGAGAGAAGATTTCTGAGGAGCTGCATTGTGACGTGTGCATTCCACTCACAGAATGACGTGTGCATTCCACTCACCTCTTTTCTCGTAGAGGATTCTGGAATCCCTTTTGGAGAAACAGCTACCAAGAGACATTCGGGAGTATGGGGATGGCTATGGTGAAAAGGGAAATATCCTCAGACAGAAACTGAAAAGAAGATTTCTGTGAAACTGCTTTCTGTTAGATATATTTATTCATCTCGCATAGTTAAAACTTTTCTTATATTACACAGTTTGGAAACTCCATCATGCACGGATCTGCAAAGGAAAGTTTGGGAGCACATTCAGGCCTACAGTGAAAGAGGATGTATCTTCAGATAAAAAGTGTATAGAAGCTTTCTGAGAAACAACTTTGTGATGTATGCATTCCACTCAGTGAGTTATACCTCTTTTCTCACAAGGCAGTGTTTGAAATCTGTTCCTGTGAAACCGAAAAGGTGATATTTCGGAGCGCATTGTGGACTCTGTAAAACAGTGAAATATACTGAAATAAAATCGACAATGAAGCGTTGCAAGAATCTGCTCTCTGATATGTGCATTTACTTCACACAGTTAATGCTTACTCTATGTTGCCCAGTTTCGGAACTCTCTCTTTGGAGAATCTGTGAAGTGATATTTAGTGACGGCCGGAGGCTTGTGGTGAGCAAGAAAACGTCTTCCAATGAAACCTGCAGAGAAACTTTCTGAACAACTGCTTTGCGATGTGCGTATTCGTCTCATAGAGTTAAACCGTTCTTTGGATTGAACAGCTTGAAATCTCTCTTTTTGTGGAATCTGAGGAAGGACATTTGGGAATCATCATTAGAAAATGGAGAAAGAAATATCCTCAGGTATAACCCAGAAGGAAGCTTTCTGTGAAACTGCTCTGTGTCATCTTAATGGCTCTCACTCAGTTAAGACCCTCTTTTCATTATGCAGTTTTCTAACTCTGTGTATGCTTAGCGTGTGATGGGATATTTGGGAGCACTTTGAGGATTACGGTTAAAAAAGAAATATGTTCAGACAAAACTGGAGAGAAGCTTTCCGAGGAACTGCCTTGTGACATGTGCATTCCACTCACAATGTTATACCTATCTTCTCATACAGCGTCGGGGAAACCCTTTCGGAGGAACAGGTACCAAGTGATATTCGGGAGCATTTTGATGCCGATGGCGAAAAGGGGAATAAAACTGGGAAAAGCTTCAAGGAAACTACTCTGTGATATGTGTAGTCATCTCACAGAGATAATGCTTTCTTTACATTACACAGCTTGGAAACTCTCATGGACGGATCCAGGAAGGGACCTTCAGGAACACATTCAGGACTCTGTTGAAAAATGAAATGTCTTCAGATAAAAGCACGAACAACTTTGTGATGTATGCATTCTGTGAATCTTTCTGTGAATCTGCTCTTTGCTATCTTTATTTGTCTCACATAGATGAAGCTTTCTTTACATTACTCATCTTGGAAACTGCCTCGTGGATGGATCCACGAAGTGATATTTGGGATCACATTCGGGCCTATCGTGAAAGACGAAACATAGTCAGATCAAAACGGGAGAGAAGCTTTCTGAGAAACTGCTTGGTGACGTATGCATTCAACTGAGAGAGTTACAACTTTCTTCTCATAAGGCACAATTTGAACACTGTTCCTGTAAAACCAAAATACTGATATGCAGAGCACACTGAAGACTATGGCAAAATTGAAATGTCCAATAAAAAACAGAAAGAAGCACTCGAAGAAATTGTTCTCGAACATGTCCACTTTGACACAGGTTTAAAGCTTACTCTACATTTCCCAGTTTGAAAGTCGGTCTTTGAGTGTTCTGCGAAGTGATAGTAAGTGACAACCGGAGGCCTGTGTGGAGCAAGGAAATGTCTTCCATCAAATATTTGAGAGAAGCATTCTGCGCAACTGATTTGTGAAGTTTGTGCTCATCTAATAGAGTTATATTATTCTGTGGATTGAGTAGCGTGAAAAGACTGTTTCTGTGGAATCTGAGAAAGGACATTTGGAAACGCTCTTTAAAATATCCTGAAAAAAAGTAACCTCAGAGAGAAACCAGAAGGAAGCTTTCTGTGAAATTGCTTTGTGTCACGTGAATTCTGCACACACAGTGAAGCTTCTCTTTCCATTTAGCAGTATCATAACACTGTTTTTGTTTACTCCGTGATGGGATATACAGGAGCGTTTGAGGCTTAGGTGAGAAAGGAAACGTCTTCAGATAGAGAATGGAGAGAACCGTTCTGAGGAGCAGCTTTGTGACATGTGCATTCCACTCACAGAATTTCACTCACAGAATGACGTGTGCATTCCACTCACCTTTCTTCTCCTAGAGGAGTCTGAATTCCCTTTTGGATAAAAAGCTACCAGGTGACATTTGGGACTATAGGGATGGCTATGGTGAAAAAGAAAATATCCTGAGACAAGAAATGCAAAGATTTCTGTGAAACTGCTTTGTGTTAAATATATTTATTCATCTCGCATAGTTAAACCTTATTTTATATTACGCAGTTTGGAAACTCCGTCATGCACGGATCTGTGAAAGGACATTCAGGAGCACATTCAGGCCTATGGTGAAAGAGGAGATATCTTCAGATAAAATCTGGATAGAAGCTTTCTGAGAAAAAACTTTGTGATGTATGCATTCCACTCAGGGAATTATACCTCTTTTCTCACAACGCAGAGTTTGGACAATGGGACAATGTTCCTGTGAAACCGAAAAAGTAAGATTTTGGAGCACACTGAGGGCTATGGCAAATAGTGAAATATACTGAAATAAAATGAGGAAGAAGCGTTCCAATAATCTGCTCTGTCATATGTTCATTCAATTCACAGAGTTAATGCTTACTCTATGATATCCAGTTTTGAAATGCTGTCTTTGAAGTTTCTATGAAGGGATATTTAGTGATGCACGGACGATTGTGGTGAGCAAGGAAACGTCTTCCGATGAAATCTGGAGAGAAACTTTCTGAGCAACTGCTTTGTGATGTGTGTATTCATCTCCTAGAGTTAAACCATTCTTTTGATTGAGCAGTTTGCAATCACTCCTTTTGTGGCATCTGAGGAAGGACATTTGGGAACGATTCTTAGAATATGGCGAAAGAAATATCCTCAGGTAAAATCCGGAAGGAAGCTTTCTGTGAACTGCTCTTGTCATCTTAATTCCTCTCTCTCAGTTAAGGCTCTCCCTTCATTGAGCAGTTTTCTAACCCTGTGTATGTTTACCGTGTGATGGGATATTCAGGTACACTTTG
The DNA here is from genome assembly GCF_002776525.5 of Piliocolobus tephrosceles. Lineage (NCBI taxonomy): Eukaryota > Metazoa > Chordata > Mammalia > Primates > Cercopithecidae > Piliocolobus > Piliocolobus tephrosceles. The sequence goes on along the minus strand of NC_045450.1, from coordinate 31,148,160 downwards.
AGGCTTACTGTGAAAAAGGAAATATGTTTATACCGAAGCTGGAGAGAGGCTTTCTGAGGAACTGCTTTATGACGTGTGCATTCCATTCACAGTGTTATACCTCTCTTCTCATACAGCGTCGGGGAAACCCATTTGGAGAAATGATGCCAAGTGATACTCAGGAGCATGTTGATGCTGATGGTGAAAAGGGAAATAGCCTGAGACAAAAACTGGGAAGAAGTTTCTCGGAAACCACTCTGGGATATATGTAATCATCTGACATAGGTTAAGCTTTCTTTACATTACACAGCTTGGAAACTGTCATGGACGGATTCAGGAAGGGACCTTCGGCAGCACATATGGGACTATGGTGAAAAAGGAAATATCTTCAGATAAAAACTGGAAAGAAGATTTCTGTGAATCTACTTTTTGCTATGTTCATTCATCTCACATAGATGAAGCTTTCTTTACATTGTGCGGCTGGGAATCTCACTCATGGATGGATCCACAAAGGGATATTTGGGATCACATTCGGGTCTATGGTGAAATAGGAAATATACCCAGATAAAAACTGGAGAGAAGCTTTCTGAGAAACTGCTTGGTTATGAGTGTATTCCACTCAGGAAGTTATAACTTTCTTCTCATAAGACAGAGTTGGAACACTGTTCCTGTAAAACCAAAAGAATGATATTCAGAGTGCGCTGAAGACTATGGCAAGAAGTGAAATGTCGTCCAATACAAAAAAAGAAAGAAGAACTCGAAGAAACTCCTCTCTGATATGTCCATTCTTTTCACAGCGTTAAAGATTACTCTACATTTCCAAGTATGAAAGTCGGTCTTTGAGGGTTCTGTGAAGGTATAGTAAGTGGCAACCGGAGGCCAGTGTCAAGCAAGGAAATGTCTTCCATCGAAAATTGGAGAGAAGCTTTCTGCGCAACTCTTTTGCGATGTTTGTATTCAACTCATAGAGTTAAATCTGTCTTGGGATTGAGCAGTTTGAAATCACTGTTTCTCTGGAATCTGAGAAAGGACAATTGAAAATGCTTTTTAGAATATCCTGAAAAGGAAACAACCTCAGAGAGAAACCAGAAGGCAGCTTTCTGTGAAACTGCTCTGTGTCACATGAATCCCGCTCACACAGTTAAGCTTGTCTTTTCATTGTGGAGTATCAAAACACTGTTTTTGTTTAGTCTGAGAGGGGATATTCAGGAGCTCTTTGAAACTCACAGTAAGAAAGGAAAGGTCTTCAGATAGAAACTGGAGAGAAGCTTTCTGAGGAGCTGCTTTGTCACGTGTGCATTCCACTAACAGAAATATGCCTTTCTTCTCCTAGAGGATTCCGGAATTTCTTTTGTAGAAAAAGCTGCCAAGAGACATTGGGGAGTATAGGTACAGCTCTAGTGAAAAAGGAAATATCCTCAGACAAATACTGGAACGAGTATTTCTGCGAACCTGCTTTGTGTTAGATATATTTATTCATCTCACCTGGCTAAAAGTTTTGTTGCATTATGCAGTTTGGAAACTCCATCATGCACAGATCTGTGAAGGGACATTCGGGAACATATTCAGGCCTACAGTGAAAGAGGAGATATCTTCAGATAAAAACTGGATAGAAGCTCTCTGAGAAAGTACTTGTGATGCATGCATCCCACTCAGGATTTATACCCCTTTTCTCACAAGGCAGTGTTTGAACACTGTTCCTGTGAAACCGAAAACCTGATATTTCAGAGCGAATTGAGGACTATGGTGAATAGGATAATGTACTGAAATGAAATCGAGGAAAAAGCGTTCCAAGAATCTGCTCTCAGATATGTGCATTCACTTCACAGAGTTAATGCTTACTCTATGTTTCCCAGTCTAAAAACTCTGTACTCAAAGAATCTGTGAAGGGATATTTAGTGATGCCTGGAGGTTTGTGGTGAGCCAGCAAACGTCTTCTGATGAAACTTGGAGAGAATCTTTCTGAGCAACTGTTTCATGATGTGTGTGTTCATCTCATAGAGTTAAAACATTGTTGGATTGAGCAGCTTGAAATCACTGTTTTTGTGGAATTTGAGGAAGGACATTTGGGAACGATCCTTAGAATATGGAGAAGAAATATCCAAAGATAAAACCCAGAAAGAAGCTTTCTGTGAAACTGCCCTGTGTCGTCTTAATTCCTCTCGCTGAGTTAAGCCTCTCTTTTCATTAAGCAGTTTACTAACCCTGTGTCTGTTTTGCGTGTGCTGAGATATTCGGGAACACTTTGAGGCTAACGGTGAAAAAGGAAATATGTTCAGACCGAAACTGTAGAGAAGCTTTCTCAAGAACTGCTTTGTGACATGTGCTCTCCACTCACAGTGTTTTACCTCTCTTCACATACAGCATCGACGAAACCCTTTTGGAGAAACAGATATCAAATGATATTCGGTTGTATGTTGATGCCGATGGTGAAAAGGGAAATAGTAACAGACAAAAACTATAAAGAAGCTTTCTAGGAAAGAACTTTGTGATATGTGTAATAATCTCACATAGATAATGCATTCTTTACATTACGCAGCTTGGAAACTGTCATGGACGGATCAATGAAGGAGCCTTCGGGACCACATTCTGGGCTATGGTGAAAAAGGAAATATCCTCAGATAAAAACTGGAAAGAAGCTTTCTGTTAATCTGCTTTTTGCTTTGTTTATTCTTCTCACATAGGTGAAGCTTTCTTTTTTTTTTTTTTTTTTTTAGCCAGCAAGAAGTCTCTTTCGAATTTTTTTTTTTTATTATACTTTAAGTTCTAGGGTACATGTGCATAACGTGCAGGTTTGTTACATATGTATACATGTGCCATGTTGGTGTGCTGCACCCATCAACTCGTCAGCACCCATCAATTCATCATTTATATCAGGTATAACTCCCCAATGCAATCCGAAGCTTTCTTTACCTTAGGCAACTGGAAACTCCCTCGTGGATGGATCCACAAAAGGATATTTGGGATCACATTTGAGTCTATGTTGAAATAGGAAATGTAGTCAGATAAAAACTGCAGAGAAGCTTTCTGAGAATCTGCTTGGTGTTGTGAGCATTCCACTCAGGGAGATATAACTTTCTTCTCATACGGTAGTTTCAACACTGTTCTTGTAAAACCAAAAGAGTGATATTCGGAGCACATTGAAGACTATGGCAAAGAGTGAGATGTAGTATAATAAAAAACAGAAGGAAGCACTCGAAGAAACTGCTCTCTGATATGTCCATTCTTATCAGAGGGTTAAAGCTCACCCTACATTTCCCAGTTTGAATGTCGGTGTTTGAGGGTACGGCTAAGGGATAGTAAGTGGCAACCGGAAACCTGTGTTGAACAATGAAATATCTTCCATCAAAAATCAGAGAGAATCTTTCTGTGTAATTCTTTTGAGATGTATGCACCTCAGAGAGAAACCAGAAGGAAGATTCTGTGAAACAGCTTTGTGTCACGTGAATTCCGCTCACACAGTTAAGCTTCTCTTTTCATTAAGGAGTATCATAACACTGTTTTCGTTTCGTCTGAGAAGGGATATTCAGGAGCGCTTTGAGTCTCACGGTAAGAAAGGAAAAGTCTTCAGATACAAACTGGGGAGAAGTTTTCGGAGGAGCTGCTTTTTCACATGTGCATTCCACTCACAGAAGTATACCTTTCTTCTGCTACAGGATTCCGGAAATTCTTTTTTAGAAAAAGCTAGTAAGAGACATTTGGGAGTATAGGTAAGGCTCGGGTGAAAAAGGAAATATCCTAAGAAAAAAACTGGAACAAATGTTTCTGTGAACCTGCTTTGTGTTAGATATGTTTATTCATCCCGCCTAGTTAAAACTTTTCTTATATCACGCAGTTTTCAAACTCCATCATGCATGGATCTGTGAAGTGACATTCGGGAGCACATTCAGGCCTATGGTGAAAGAGGAGATATCTTCAGATAAAAACTGGATAGAAGCTTTCTGAGAAAGTACATTCTGATGTATGCATTCCACTCAGAGGGTTATACCTCTTTTCCTGCAATGCACTGTTGGAAGATTGTTCTTGTGAAACCGAAATGTCATGTTTTGGTGCGCATTGAGCACTATGGCGAATAGTGAAATATACCAAAATAAAATCGAGTAAGAAGCGTTCCCAGAATCTGCTCTCTGATATGTGCATTCACATCACAGAGTTAATGCTTACTCTATGTGGTCCAGTTTCGAAACTCTGTGTTTAAGGAATCTGTGAAGGGATATTTAGTGACTCCCGGAGGCTTCTGTTGAGTAAGGAAACGTCTTCCGATGAAACCTGCAGAGAAACATTCTGAGCAACTGCTTTGTGATATGTGTATTTGTCTCATAGAGGTAAACCATTCTTTTTATTGAGCAGCTTGAAATCACTGTTTTTGTGGCATCTGCAGAAGGACATTTCAGAACGATCCTTTGAATATGGAGAGAGAAATATCCTAAGGTAAAATCCAGAAGGAAGCTTTCTGTGAAACTGTTCTGGGTCGTCTAATTTCCTCCTGCTCAGTTAAGCCTCCCTTTTCATTGAGCAGTTTTCTAACCCTGTGTATGTTTAGCATATGTTGGGATATTCGGGAGCCCTTTGAGGCTTATGGTGAAAAAGGAAATATGTTCAGACTGAAATTGAAGAGAAGCTTTCCTAGGAAATGCTTTGTGATGTGTGCATTCCATTCACAGTGTTATACCTCTATTCTCATACAGTGTAGGGGAAACCCTTTTGGAGAAACAGGTACCAAGTGATATTCGGGAGCATGCTGATGCTGATTGCAAAAAGGGAAATGGCCTCAGAAAAAAAGGGAAAGAAGATTTCTAGGAAACTACTCTGTGATATGTGTCATTATCTCACATAGATAAAGCTTGCTTTACATTACGCAGCTTGGAAACTGTCATGGAAAGATCCACAAAGTAATGTTCGGGAGCACATTCAGGACTAGGGTGAAAAAGGAAATATCTTCAGATAAAAACGGGAGAAAAGCTTTCTGTGAATCTGCTTTTGCTATGTTTATTCGTCTCACATAGATGAAGCTTTCTGTACATTACACACCTTGAAAACTACCTAGTTCATGGACCCACGAAGAGATATTTGGGACACCATTCAAGCCTATGGTGAAATAGGAAATATAGTCAGATATAAACTGGAGAGAATTTTTCTGAGAAACTGCTTAGTGACGTGTATATTCTACTCAGGAAGTTATTATTTTCTTCTCATAAGGCACAGTTTGAACAATGTTCCTGTCAAACCAAAGAGTGATATTTGGAGCACAATGCAGATTATGCTAAAAAGTGAAACATAGTCCAATAAAAAGCAGAAAGAAGGACTCAAAGAAACTGCTCTCTGACCTGTACATTTTTTCACAGGGTTAAAGCTTACTTACATTTCCCAGTTTGGAAGTCGGTCTTTGAGGATTCTGCGAAGGGATAGTAAGTGGCTACCGGAGGCCTGGGTCAAGCAAGGAAATGTCTTACATGAAAAATTGGAGAGAAACTCTCTGCAGAAATCTTTTGTGATGTTTGTATTTATCTCACAGACTTAAATCATTCTTCAGATTGAGCAGTTTGAAATCACTGTTTCTGTGGAATCTGAGAAAGGAATTTTTGGAATGCTCGTTAGAATATCCTGAAAAAGAGGTAACCTCAGAGAGAAACCAAAGGAACCTTTCTGTAAATAGGATCTATGTCACGTGAATTCCGCTCACACAATTAAGATTCTCTTTTCATTGAGCAGTATCATAACACTGTTTTTGTTTACTCTGTGAGGGGATATTCAGGATCACTTGGAGGCTTACGGTAAGAAAGGAAAAGTCTTGAGATAGAAACTGGAGAGAAGCTTTCTGAGGAGCTGCGTTGTGACGTGTGCATTCCACGCAGAGAAGTATACATTTCTTCTCTGAGAGGATTCCGGAATACCTTTTGGAGAAATAGCTACCAAGAGACATTCAGTAATAAAGGGACCAGTGTGGTGAAAAAGAAAATACCCTCAGACAAAAAGTGGAAAGAAGATTTCTGTGAAACTGCTTTGTGTTAGATATATTTATTCATCTAGCATAGTTAAAACTTTTCTCATATTATGCAGTTTGGAAAGTCCCTTATGCACGGAACCGCGAAGGGACATTCGGGAGTATATTCACTAATACGGTGAAAGAGGATATACCTTCAGATTAAAACTGGATAGAAGTTTTCAGAGAAAGCACATTGTTATGTATGCATTCCACTCAGGGAGTTACACCTCTTTTCTCACAAGGCAGCATTTGAACACTGTTCCTATGAAACCGAAAAAGGGATATTTCGGGGGCATTGATGACTACAGCGAATAATGAAATATGCTGAAATAAAATCGAGGAAGAAGCCTTCCAATAATTTGCTCTCTGATGTGTGCATTCACTTCAAAGTGATAATGCTTACTCTATGTTGCCCAGTTTCGAAACTCTGTCTTTGAAGGATCTGTGAAGCGATTTTTAGTGACCCCCACAGGCTTCTGGTGAGCAACGAAACATCTTCCGATGAAACCTGCAGAGAAACTTTGTGAGCCACTCTTTTGTGATGCGTGTATTAGTCTCATAGAGTTAAACCATTCTTTGGATTGACCAGCTTGAAATCACTTTTTTGGGGCATCTGAGAAAGGACATTTGGAAATGATCCTTCTAACATGAAAAAAGAAATATCCTCAGGTAACACCCAGAAGGAAGCTTTCTGTGAAACTACTCTGTGTCATCTTAATTCCTCTCAGTCATTTAAGCCTCTCTTTCCAATGAGCAGATTTCTCACCCTGTGTATGTTTAGAGTGTGATGGAATATTCGGGAGCACTTATGAGCCTTACGGTGAAAAAGGAATTATGTGCAGAGCGAAACTGGAGAGAGGCTTACTGAGGAACTGCTTTGTGTCGTGTGAATTCCACTCCAAGTCTTATACCTCTCTTCGCATACAGCGTCGGGGAAACCATTTCGGAGGAAAGGTGCCTAGGGATATTCGGGAGCATGTTGATGCCAATGGGGAAAAGGGAAATAGCCTCAGGCAGAAACAGGACAGAAGCATTCTTTAGAATATCCTGAAAATAAATAACCTCAGAGAAAAACAAGAAGGAAGCTTTCTGTGAATCTGCTCTGTGCAACGTGAATTCCGTTCAAACAGTTAAGCTTCTCTTTTCATTGAGCAGTATCATAACACTGTTTTTGTTTAGTCTGTGAAGGGATATTCAGGAGTATTTGAGGCTTACAGTGAGAAAGGAAACGTCTTCAGATAGAAACTGGAGAGAAGCTTTCTGAGGAGCTGCTTTGTGACGTGTGCATTCCACTCACAGAAGTACACATTTCTTCTCATAGAGGATTCCGGAATCCCTTTTGGAGAAAAAGCTACCAAGACACATGAGGGAGTACAGGGTCGGCTGTGGTGAAAAAGGAAATATCCTCAGAAATAAACTGGAAAGAAGATTTCGGTAAATCTGCTTTGTGTTAGATATCTTTATTCATGTCGCATAGTCAAAATTTTTCTCATATTATGCAGTTTGGAAACTCCGTCAGGCATGGATCCGTGAAGGCACATTCGGGAGCACATTCAGGCTTATGGTGAAAGAGGAAATATCTTCAAATTAAAACTGGATAGACACTTTCTGAGAAACAACCTTGTGATGTATGCATTCCACTCAGGGAGTCATACCTCTTTTCTCACAAGGCAGCGTTGGAACACTGTTCCTGTGAATCCGAAAAAGTGATATTTCAGGGCGCATTGATGACTACTGGGAACAGTGAAATATACTGAAACAAAATCGAGGAAGAAGAGTTCCAAGAATCTGCTCTCTGATGTGTGCATTCATTTCAAAGAGGTAATACTTACTCTATGTTGCCCAGTTTCGATACTCTGCCTTGAAGCATCTGTGAAGCGATATTTAGTGACGCCTGGAGGCTTGTGATGAGCAAGAAAACGTTTTCCGATGAAACCTGCAGAGAAACTTTCTAAGCAACTGCTTTGCAATGTGTGTATTCGTTTCCTAGAGTTCAACCATTCTTTGCATTGAGCAGCTTGAAATCACTGTTTTTGTGGCATCTGAGGAAGGACATTTGGGAACAATCCTTAGAATATGGAAAAAGTAATATGCTCAGGAAAAATCCAGTAGGAAGCTTTCTGTGAAACTGCTCTCTGTCATCTTAATTCCTGTCGCTCAGTTAAGCCTCTCTTTCCATTAAGCACTTTTCTAACCCTGTGTATGTTTAGAGTGTGATGGGCTATTCGGCAACTCTCTGAGGCTTACAGTGAAAAAGGGAGTATGTTCAGACCGAAACTGCAGATAAACTTTCAGAGGAACTGCTTTCTGACGTGTGCATTCCATTCACAGTCTTATACCTCTCTTCTCATACAGTGTCATGGAAAACTTTTTGGATGAAAGGTGCCTAGTGATATTCGGAAGCATGTTGATGCCAATGGTGAAAAGGGAAATAGCCTCAGACAAAAACAGGAAAGAAGCTTTCTAGGAAACTACTCTGTGATATGTGTAATCATGTCACAGAGATAAAGCTTTCTTTACATTACGCACCTTGGAAATTGTCATGGACAGATCCACGAAGGGACTTACGGGAGAACATTCAGGACTATGGAGAAAAACGAAATACCTTCAGCCAAAAACTGGAAAGAAGATTTCTGTGTATCTGCTTTTTGCTATATTTGTTCATCTCACATCATTGAAGCTTGTTTACATTACGCAGCTTGGAAACTCCCTCGTGGATGGATCTGCGAAGGGATATTTGGGATCACATTTGGGCCTAAGGTGAAATAGGAAATATAGCCAGTTAAAAACTGGAGGGAAGCTTTCCGAGAAACTGCTTTCTGATGTGTGCATTCCACGCAGGAAATTATAACTTTCTTCTCATAAGACACAGTTTGAACACTGTTCCAATAAAACCAAAAATGTGATATTCAGAGTACATTGAAGACTATGGCAAAAAAGTGACATGTCGTCCAATAAAAAACAGAAAGAAGCACTCGAAGAAACTTCTCTCTGACATTTCCATTCTTTTCACAGGGTTAAAGCTTACTCTACATTTCCAAGTATGAAAGTCGGACTGTGAGGGTTCTGCAAAGGGATTGTAAGTGGCAACCGGAGGCCTGTGTCGAGCAAGGAATTGTCTTCCAGCAAAAGTTGGAGAGAAGTTTTGTGCGCAACTCTTTTGTGATGCTTGTATTCATCTCATATAGTTAAATCCTTCTTTGGATTTAGTAGTTTGAAATCGATGTTTCTGTGAAATCTGAGAAAGTACATTTGAAAACGCTTTTTAGAATATTCTGAAAAAAAAATAATCTCAGAGGGAATCCAGAAGAAAGCTTTGTTTGAAACTGCTCTGTGTCTCGTGAATTCCACTCACACAGTTTAGCTTCTCTTTTCATTGAGCAGTGTCATAACACTGTTTTTGTTTAGTCGTTGAAGGGATATTTAGGAGCGCTTTGAGGCTTATGGTGAGAAAGGAAATGTCTTCAGATAGAAACTGGAGAGAAGCTTTTCGAGGAGCTGCTTTGTGACGTGTGCATTCCACTCACAGAAGTATACATTTCTTCCCACAGAGGATTCCGGAATCCCTTTTGGAGAAAAAGTTACCAAGAGACAATAGGGAGTACAGGGTCAGCAGTGGTGAAAAAGGAAATATCCTCAGAAATAAACTCGAAAGAAGATTTCTGTTAATCTGCTCTGTGTTAGATGTATTTCTTCATGTCGCATAGTCAAAAGTTTTCTCATATTACACAGTTTGGAAACTCCGTCAGGCACAGATCCACGCAGCGACATTCGGGAGCACATTCAGGCCTAGAGGGATAGAGGAGATATCTTCAGACAAAAACTGGATAGAAGCTTTCTGATTAAGTACTGTGTGATGTATGCATTCCACTCAGGGTGTCATACCTCTTTTCTCACAAGGCAGCGTTTGAACACTGTTCCTGTGAAACCGAAAAAGTGATATTTCGGGGCACATTGATGACTATGGGGAATAGTGAAATATACTGAAATAAAATCGAGGAAGAAGCATTCCAAGAATCTGCATCCTGATGTGTGCTTTCACTTCAAAGAGGTAATACTTACTCTAGATTGCCCAGTTTCGATACTCTGTCCTTGAAGGTTCTGTGAAGCAATATTTATTGACGCCTGGAGGCTTGTGGTGAGCAAGAAAACATCTTCCGATGAAACCTGCAGAGAAACGTTCTGAGCAACTGCTTTGCGATGTGTGTATTCGTCTCATAGAGTTCAAGCATTCTTTGGCTTGAGCAGCTTGAAATCACTGTTTTTGTGAAATCTGAGAAAGGACATTTGGGAACGATCCTTAGAATATGGAGAAAGAAATATCCTCAGGTAAAATCCAGAAGGAAGCTTTCTGCGAAACTGCTCTGTGTCGTCTTAATTCCTCTCGCTCAGTGAAGGCACTCTTTTCATTGAGCAGTTTTCTAACCTTGTTTATGTTTAGCGCATGATGGGGTATTTGAAAACACCTTGAGGCTAAAGGTGAGAAAGGAAATATGATCAGACTGAAAATGGAGAGAAGCTTTCTGAGGTACTGCTTTGTGACGTGTGCATTCCACTCACAGTGTTTTACGTCTCTTCACATACAGCGTCGGGGAAACCCTTTTGGAGAAAGAGGTATCAAATGTTATTCGGTTGCATGTTGATGCCGATGGTGAAAAGGGAAATAGCCTCAGACAAAAACTATAAAGAAGCTTTCTAGGAAACTACTCTGTGATATGTGTAATCATCTGACATAGATAAAGCTTTCTTTACATTAATCAGCTTGGAAACTGTCATGGAAGGATCCATGAAGGAGCCTTCATGGGCACATTCAGGGCTACGGTGGAAAATGAAATATCTTCAGAACAAAACTGGAAAGAAGCTTTCTGTTAATCTGCTTTTGCTATGTTTATTCATTCTCACATAGGTGAAGCTTACTTTACCATATGCAGCTTGGAAACTCCCTCATAGATGGATCCACGGAGTATATTTGGGATCACATTCGGGCCTATGTTGAAACAGGAAATGTACTCAAATAAAAACTGCACAGAAGCTTTTGAGAAACTGCTTGGTGATGTGAGCATTCCACTCAGGGTGATATAACTTTCTTCTCATAAGTCACATTTTGAACACTGTTCTTGTAAAATCTAAGGAGTGATATTCAGAGCACATTGAATACTATGGCAAAAAGTGAAATGTCGTCCAATAAAAAACAGAAAGAAGCACTCGAAGAAACTGCTGTCTGACATGTCCATTGTTTTCACAGGGTTAAAGCTTCCTCTATATATCCCAGGTTACAAATCGGTCTTTGATGATTCTGTGAAGGGATAGTAATTGGCAACACGAGGACTGTGGCGAGCAAGGAAATGTCTTCCATCGAAAATTGGAGAGAATCTTTCTGTCCAATTCTTTTGTGATGTTTGTATTCATCTTACAGAGTTAAATCATTCTTTGGATTAAGCAGTTTGAAATCACTGTTTGTGTGGAATCTGAGAAACGACATTTGGAAACGTTATTTAGAATACAATGAAATAGAAATACCTCAGAGAGAAACTAGAAGGAAGATTCTGTGAAACTGCTCTGTGTCACGTGAATTCCGCTCACACAGTTAAGCTTCTCTTTTCATTGAGGAGTATCATAACACTGTTTTCGTTTCTTCTGAGAAGGGATATTCTGGAGTGCTTTGAGTCTCATGGTAAGAAAGAAAATGTCTTCAGATACAAACTGGAGAGAAGTTGTCTGAGGAGCTGCTTTGTCACGTGTGCATTCCACTCACAGAAATATACCTTTCTTCTCCTAGAGGACTCTGGAATTTCTTTTGGAGAAAAAGCTAGCAAGAGACATTCGGGAGTATAGGTAAGGCTCGGGTGAGAAAGGAAATATCCTAAGACAAAAACTGGAACGAATATTTCTGTGAACCTGCTTTGTGTTAGATATGTTTATTCATCATGCCTAGTTAAAACTTTTATTATATCACGCAGTTTTGAAACTCCATCTTGCATGGATCTGCGAAGTGCCATTCGGGAGCACATTCAGGCCTATGGTGAAAGAGGAGATATCTTCAGATAAAAACTGGATAGAAGTTTTCTGAGAAAGTACATTCTGATGTATGCATTCCACTCAGAGGGTTATACCTCTTCTCCCGCCACACAGTGTTGGAACACTTTTCTTGTTAAACGGAAAATGTCATATTTTGGTGCGCTTTGAGGACTATGGCGAATAGTGAAATATACCAAAATAAAATCGAGGAAGAAGCGTTCCCAGAATCTGCTCTCAGATATGTACTTTCACATCACAGAGTTAATGCTTACTCTATGTTGCCCAGTTTCGAAACTCTTTCTTTAAAGAATCTGTGAAGGGATATTTAGTGACGCCCAGAGGCTTGTGGTGAGTAAAGTAACGTCTTCCGATGAAACCTGCAGAGAAACTTTCTGAGCAACTGCTTTGTGATGGGTGTATTCGTCTCATAAAAGTAAAGAATTCTTTTGATTGAGTAGCTTGAAATCAATCTTTTTGTGGCATCTGTGGAAGGACATTTCAGAACGCTCCTTAGAATATGGAGAGAGAACTATCCTAAGGTAATATCCAAAGTAAGCTTTCTGTGAAACTGTTTTGGGTCGTCTTATTTCCTCCTGCTCAGTTAAGCCTCCCTTTACATTGAGCAGTTTTCTAACCCTGTGTACTTTTAGCATATGATGGGATATACAGGAGCCCTTTGAGGCTTGCAGTGCAAAAGGAAATATGTTCAGACCAAAATGGGGGGGAACTTTAATAGGAACTGTTTTGGAATGTGTGCATTCCATTCACAGTGTTATACCTCTATTCTCATACAGCATAGGGGAAACCCATTTGGAGAAACAGGTACCAAGTGATATTTGGCAGCATGTTGATGCCAATGGTGAAAAGGGAAATAGCCTCGGGCTAAAAGTGGAAAAAGCATATCACAGAGTAGTTTCCTAGTAGTTGTGGTCTGAGGCTATTTCCCTCAGACTCAAACTGGAAAAAGCTTTCAAGGAAACTTTTCTGTGATATGTGTAATCATCTCACATAAATAATGCCTTCTTTACATTACGCAGCTTGGAAACTCATTGACGGATCCACGAAGGGACCTTCAGGAGCACGTTGAGGACTATGGAGAAAAATGAAATAGCGATCAGAAAGGGAAAGAAGCTTTGTGGGAATCGGCTTTTTGCTATGATTATTCATCTCAAGTAAATGAACCTTTCTTTACATTGCACAGCTTGGAAACACCCTCATGGATGGATCCACGAAGGGTTATTTGGGATCACATGTGAGCCTATAGTGAAGAAGGAAATATAGTCAGATCAAAACGGAGACAAGCTTTCTGTGAAACTGCTTGGTGACCGATGCTTTCCTCTCAGGGAGTTATAACTTTCTTCACATAAGGCACAATTTGAACACTATTCCTGTAAAACCAAAAGAGTGATATTCGCAGCCCATTGAAGTCTATGGCAAAATTGAAATGCCCAATAAAAAACAGAAAGAAGCACTCGAAGAAACTGCTCTCTGACATGTCCATTTTTACAGAAGGTTAAAGCGTACTCTACATTTCCCAGTTTGAAAGTCGGTCTTTGAGGGTTCTGCAACGGGATTGTAAGTGGCAACCGGAGGCCTGTGTCAAGCAAAGAAATGTCTTCCATCGAATATTTCAGAGAAGATTTCTGCGCAAAGTTTTTGTGAAGTTTGTACTCATCACATAGAGTTAAATCATTCTTTGGATTAAGTAGTTTGAAATCACAGTTTCGGTGGAATCTGAGAAAGGACATTTGGAAAAGCTCTGTAGAATATCCTGAAAAAGAAATAACCTCAGATAGAAACCAGAAGGAAGATTTCTGTGAAACTACTCTGTGTCACGTGAATTCCGCTCACACAGTTAAGCTTCTCTTTTCTTTTTTTTTTTTTTTATTATACTTTAAGTTCTAGGGTACATGTACATAACGTGCAGGTTTGTTACATATGTATACATGTGCCATGTTGGTGTGCTGCACCCATCAACTCGTCAGCACCCATCAATTCATCATTTATATCAGGTATAACTCCCCAATGCAATCCCTCCCCCCTCCCCCCTCCCCATGATAGGCCCCAGTGTGTGATGTTCCCCTTCCCGAGTCCAAGTGAGCTCATTGTTCAGTTCCCACCTATGAGTGAGAACATGCGGTGTTTGGTTTTCTCTTCTTGTGATAGTTTGCTAAGAATGATGGTTTCCAGCTGCATCCATGTCCCTACAAAGGACGCATCTCATCCTTTTTTATGGCTGCATAGTATTCCATGGTGTATATGTGCCACATTTTCTTAATCCAGTCTGTCACTGATGGACATTTGGGTTGATTCCAAGTCTTTGCTATTGTGAATAGTGCCGCAATAAACATACGTGTGCATGTGTCTTTGTAGTAGAATAATTTATAATCCTTTGGGTATATACCCAGTAGTGGGATGGCTGGGTCATATGGTACATCTAGTTCTAGATCCTTGAGGAATCGCCATACTGTTTTCCATAATGG